>NC_058131.1:266543202-266740837 GCF_016433145.1 Gracilinanus agilis | reverse complement strand
CCCGCGCCTTCGCGCTGTTTTCCTTCCTTCTCCTCCTACAGAAAAAGTCGCCATTTTGCTTCGCTGCCTTCGGCTTGCTTTGCGCCCCCCCCCCTCCCGAGTTTGGAGCTGTCCCCCCTCCCCCTCCGGCCCGGCCGGGCCAGCCCGGCCCGGCCTCCTCGTAATCCGGCCCCTTCCGGCTCACCGCCCGCCCGCGCGGGACTGGACAGGACGGGACAGGCCGGGCCGGGGCGGGGTGAGGGGCGCGGGGCATGGGTGGGGGGCTTAAGGAGAAGACAATTCGCCCCCCCCCCACACTCCCACTTCCTCCACCTTCCTGGCCCCTTCTCCCCTAGTCCTAACTGAGACACTCACAGGGCGGAGGGGGAGGGTCAGGCAGGTGACAGGTGGGTGTGGGACCTGTCCGCTGTGGACCCCAGCAGGGTTGGGGTGGGGAGGCCGCTATGCTCTTGTTTAGAAAAATTGAAATCCGACCTGGAGAAAAAGGGGAAGGTCTGGAGATCCTGCTGGCACCTTTGGGGGGGGGGGGTCGTGTTGCCAATGAATGTCTGGACACGTTGACCCTCTTTGCTGGAGTTGACTCATCGCTTTTCCATACAGTACCCCAGCCCTGCCTCTCTTTCCTACCCCTGCCCCAGACCCAACTTTGCCCATTCCCGATGGTCCACCTCCCTTCACCGCGCCCCCCCCCAGCCCTGCCCCCTTTGAGATGTAGGTGTCTTCAGATTCCCCACAATCCATCCCTGGCTGCCCTCCTCCCCTTAAGCTTTCTTGGGCCATTTCTCTTTGCTGTGACCCTAGGACAGAAGTAAAACTTCCTGCTCTCGGTTTGTTTCCATGAAATGGTGTTCTGGGTTGCCCTGCCTTTGTTTGGTTATGTGTTTTCTGGGTTGTAAATTTTTTGCTTAAGAGGTTATATTTGTAATGACTTTTGAGGGAAGTTTTCCCCTTGGGTACAAATATCCCTCTTTTCCCAGTTCCCAGGGAAATGGGCTTTTGGAGGGGAGAAGCAAAGGAGCCGAGGTATCTTTCTACCCTGATGAAGTAGATGAATCTCTCCTGTCCCTAAAATATACTGTGTGACTCCTGCCATCTTCCTGTCTCTAAGCCTGAATCTCTTGGTCTTCCCTCGTCCTGAGCTCAGATCATTAACCTTCCTGGGCAGAGCTCTACTCAGTTTATAATAATTTATGTTTATATAGTTTTGTGCTTTGCAAAATAGTTTATGTAGTGTAATCGCCTCTGATCCCAACCCTATGAAAAAGGTTTCCAGTTATTCCCATTTTACAGATAAGAAACCGAGGCCCCAAGAGCTTTAATTTAGGGTAATTTGTCTGAGGCAGAATTTGAATTCAAATTTCTCCCAATCTAGTAATCTTTCTATGATTCTACCACTGCCTTTTGAGTTGATTCATTTTGACATCATATTTATGGGTTTGAGTGTGTATGTATATGGGTGGGGAGAGAGACAGAGAGCGGAGAAGAGAAGTGGCAGGGATTATTGAATTAACCTGCACCTTTGGTAATTTCACTTAGCAGGTTTCAGTTCCTTCACTGCCCTCTTGACAGAGCATGGAGTGCTTATGTACAGATCTGAAGCCTTGCCTCTTGACATGGGAGGTAGATGGAGTCAACACATACAAACACACACATTCAAATTCCTGCCTTTTAAGTTTGCAATAAAAATTATAATCATCTATACCTGGTTCTGGCCTGAGCCTCTTTCTAGAGGGTAAACCAGTAGTAACTTGACCCTATCTTCAGAGAGGCCAACAAGAAAGAGGGAAACCCAGTAAATTTGCTCCTCCCTTCCATTTAGAGAGAATGGAAACTAAAAATTAGGGCCTTGAACAAGAGGATATGTGAATGAATAACTCTATTAACTAGTCTGGTGCTCCATCTTCATGTTGTACTGTTTGTACCTGCAGAGTGAAAGAGGTTGGTTCTTCAAAGACAAAAGCTTTTTTTGGGTTTGTTTGGGTAATTACTTTGTTTCTTCATTCCTTTGTTATATTCTTAGTTGGGTTGGGTCCTTTGGGGGAAGGGAGGAAAGAGGACACAGACACCAGGAACTTTCGGGGCCTATAGAAAGAAGAAAGGAACAGGTTTGATAACTTAGAGGAATGTATTGTGGGAAGTGTTTTTCTGGATGAAAATTAGACTGCCAAAGTATAAAATAGATAAAGTTGAGATAAAATAGGCAAGGAATGAATTGAATCTCAATAAAGTTATAAATGTCAGAGCTGGAAGATCTTAGAGATCATCTAGTCTAGGAGTTCTTAACTTGGGATCTGTTAAAAAAATTATGTGTGTACTTGTATACACACATATATATTTTTATGTTTCAAGATAATTGATTTCCTTTGTAATTCAATGTATTATATGCATTTAAAAGTGCCATTCTAAGAAGGGATCCACTGGCTGGCAAAAGATTCCATGACACAACAAAGGTTAAGAACTTCTGATTTACTCTAACCTCCTCCTCCTCTTACAAAGAAGGAAATTTTTTTTCTGCAAAGTTTTAGAGAAAATTGAATACTGGTATTGATTTTATTATTTTTTTTAAACCCTTCCGTCTTGGAGTCAATACTGTGTATTGGCTCCAAGGCAGAAGAGTGGTAAGAGTAGGCAATTGGGGGTCAAGTGACTTGCCCAGGGTCACACAGCTGGGAAGTGTCTGAGGCCAGATTTGAACCTAGGACCTCCTGTCTCTAGGCCTGGCTCTCAAACCACTGAGCTACCCCGCTTGCCCCACTGGTATTGATTTTAAGACAGAAAATACGGATTTTTAAAAAATCTCTTCAGTTTAGTTCTAACTAATCTTCCTAGGCTGATCACATGTGACTTCTCATTATGTCTTTGTTTCTATCTAATCTATTTTATATTCTCCATATACAATATCCTCTCTCCTACCTCTTAGAAGAGGAGGAGTAGCAATGAGAGAGAACATCCTTAGGATGGGGGAGTCTTCTAAGTAGGTATTGGTTCTAAGGCAGAAGAAGGGTAAAGGCTAGGCAGTGGGAATTAAGTGACTTGTCCATGGTCTCACAGTTAGGAAATGTGTAAGGTTAGATTTGTGCCCAGAAATTCCTGTCTCTAGGCCTTGCTCTCTATTTACTGAGCTATCTAGCTGCCCTGTGAAGGGTTTTCAATACCAAACATATAAGTATGTATTTTATTTTAGAGGCAGCTAGTAACAATTTAAGATTCTTGACTAGGGCAGTGATATGATCAGACCAGGGCTTTAAGAACAGTAATTGTTGAAAGTGTGGGCTGAGGGCCCCTAGGAGACTCTTTGAAGTGGGTGGGAAGTCTTTGAGGTCAAAATTATTTTCATATTAATACTAAGATGTTTTAATTTCTAATATAGTAAATATTAATAAATATATTACATAAATAGAATCCCCCTATGGGAGACAATAATTTTTAAAAGTATAAAGAAATTGGCGTTAGAATATCAATTGGTAGCTGTTTAGAGGATAAACTGGAGCAGGGAGGGGCTTTGTGTTGGAGAACTAATAAGGAAGGTGATGTCCAGGTGATGAGGACCTGAAATAGAGCAATGTCTGTGTGAATGAAGAGAAAGAACAAGATGTTAGAAATGTTGTAGACATATATTTGAAAGTATTGTCAGCTGATTGGGTATGAGGAGTAAGAGAGAATTAAAAATTGAGGATAACTATAAGGTTCCATACCTAGGTGAAAAGAAGAATGCCCTTGACAGAGATATCTGTTAGGAAAAAAGGTGGGTTTAAGAAGAAAGAAACAATGAACTCTGTTTTCAACATTTTGATTTTGAGATGCTCGTGTCCAGCAGGCAGTTGGAGATGTGAGACTGAAGCATAAAGAGAGATGAAGGCTGGGTGTGTAGATTTGGGAGTGGTCTACATAGAGATGATAATTAAACCCTGGGGAGCTAATGAAATCACTAAGAGAAAGAGTGTACACATTAGGGAAGAGTGCCCTTTGTGTAGAAACCTATGGTACACTCTCACATAGGGTATGAGACACTGATGTAGATTTTATAGAAGAAACTCTGTAGCAGTGGCCAAACAGAGAAGAGAAGAAACAAGAGAAAGTAATGTCCTGAAAATTGAGGGAAGAAAGTGTACAGTAGGAAGGGATGGCCTGCAGTGTTGAATGTGGAAAGGAAGTTGAGAACAAGAATTAAAAAGATCCCTTTATATTTAACAATATAGAGACCATTGGTGACATTGGAAGGAAAAGTTTCAGCCAAGTGTTAGCAAGGAGTTGAAAATAGTGAGTAAAAGGTAGACAAGTGGAGGTAGCAAATTGAGATAGATTTTTTCTCCTCAAGATTTAAGTTGTGAAAGGGGAAAGAATGATATAGAAAGATAGTTTGAGGGGATGGTAGGGTAAAGAGAAGGATATATTTGTTTATTTATAGATCTACACACAGATATCTGCATACACATATATATATATATACACATATATATGTATATATGATTTTAAAAAATAATGCAGATCTGGAAACATTTGTAGGCAGCAAGAAAGGAGCCAGACAAAGAGAGGAAAGAACTTGTCAGAGAAGCACTTGTTTGTAGTCTGGGAATATTTTTCCTAAGTCTGCAGTACAAGAAATACCTCCCTGAGACAGGAGGAGGTATTTCAGATCCAAATGTATGAATTCACCAGACACTGACCACAGAGCTTTTCTGAGCAATACACAATCTTCTGTTAAACATTTAAAACTCATCACAACATGACTTTCATCTACATTTCTAAGCTAGTTCTACATCACTCCCCTTTGGGCACTTGATGGTCTAGCCCAGTAATGGGCAAACTTTTTTTTTTTTTGCCTTTTTTAAAGATAGTTTTATTTTTATTTTTTTATTTTAATTTTGATATTTTTCCATAGTTACATGTTTCATGTTCTTTCCCTTTTCCCCTAACCCCCCTTAGCCGATGTACAATTCCACTGGGTTTTACATGTGTCATTGATTAAGACCTAATTCCATTTTTTTGATAGTTGGACTAGAGTTATTGTTTAGTGTCTACATCCCCAATCATATCCCATTCAGCCCATGTGTTCAGGCAGTTGTTTTTCTTCTGTTTCTCCTCCCACAGTTCACCCTCTGAATGTGGATAGTTTTCTCTCTCATAAGTCCCTCAGCCTTGCTCTGGATCCTTGCATTGCTGCTAGTAGAGAAGTCTGTTATGTTCGATTGTACCACAGTGTATCAGTCTCTGTGTACAATGTTCTCCTGGCTCTGCTCCTTTCACTCTGCATCAATTCCTAGAGGTGTTTCCAGTTCACATGGAATTCCTCCAGTTCTTTATTCCTTTGAACACAATAGTATTCCATCACCAGCAGATACCACAATTTGTTCAGCCATTCCCCAATCGAAGGACATTCTCCAGTTTTTTTTGGCCACCACAAAGAGCACAGCTATAAATATTTTTGTACAAGTCTTTTTCCTTATTATCTCTTTGGGGTACAAACTAAGCAGTGCTATGACAGGATCAAAAGGCAGATAGTCTTTTTAAAGCCCTTTGACCATGGCTCCAAATTGCCATCCAGAATGGTTGTATCAGTTTACAACTCCACCAGCAATGCATTAATGTCCCAATTTTGCCACACCCCCTCCAGCATTCATTACTCTCTCCTGCTGTCATTTTAGGCAATCTGCTAGGTGTGAAGTGATACCTCAGAGTTGCTTTGATTTACATTTCTCTAATTATTAAGAGATTTAGAACACTTTCTTATGTGCTTATTGATAGTTTTGATTTCTTTATCAGAAAATTGCCTATTCATGTCCCTTGATGGGCAAACTTTTTAAAGAAGGGGCCAAAGGAAAGGAAATACTCATCTGTCAGTCTGTTTCTAAGGCAACTCTTTCAAAGTTTCATTGTATTGCATCCTACTCATTGTATTCGGCAGATTAGGAATAATGTCGAGTGGCTGGACAGAACATTTTAGGGGGCCCCATCTGGCCCACGGGCCGGAGTTTGCCCATCACTGGTCTATCCAAACTGTCTTTCTTGCTGTTCCTCACACTTAATATTTGATCCTCCATCTCCTAGCCTCATAGAATTTTTGGTTCCCTTTTAGGTTGAGCTGAAGTGCTACCTCTTATATAAGAACTATCTAGAGCTTCTCAGTTGTTAGCGGCTTCCTTCTCCCTTGAAATTACTTTGTATTTCCTTGGTAGTATATATCTCTATATATACAGACTGTTCTTGCTTTATGTAAATTTGCATTTTGCAAATTTAATTTTACATAAAGAATTCTGAAAGAAATTTCATTTTAAAAATCTATGTTAACTTTACTGTACTAAACTATATAGTTTTCCTCTTCTGTCCCTCTCCTCAGCACTCCACATCTCCCACCCACTTCCTCTAAAGAAATCCTCAAAATCCTCCAAGTGAAAGCAGAAGAATAGAAGATTGGAGTTTAGCTTGAGATCTTGGGGACATTCAGGCCAAGTCCCCATCTCATGTTTCTCCTTCTGCTCTTGCTTTTCTGGCCTTGGGCCTGTCCTTGAAAGGTGTCTTGGCCCCCTTCCTGTCTCCCTTTCTCCCTCCTTTCCCCATATAGTTGAGAAAGTTGGAATTATATTTTAGGGAGAGGTTTAGAGAGAGAGAAATAGTTCACTTATCTCTGTGTATACACACATGTGTGTATTTTATATGTGTATATGTACATATATATATACACAATACATATATAGTATTACCCTATATTGATTTTTCCCTCAATAGAATTTAAGCTCCTTGAGTGCAGAGGGCCCCCCCCTTTTTTTTAAATTCTCAGTATCTGACTATGCTCTAGTGGCTAGAGTTGGCCTAGAAGCCAGGAACACTTGATTCAAGACCTGTCTCTGCTATACCTTGGATATGTAGCCCTGGGCAAGGCCCATGGCACCTTTCTAAAATTTTAGAGAGGGCATCAACCTGCATGGTTAGAAATGTCCTTACCTAGAAGTTCTCTGTATGAATGAAAACACATAGATCCCTATCCTCAGCACCAAGCATAGTACCTATTTGTTAATAAATGAATAAATAGCATTTTTGTAGTAGTGAAAGAAAGGAAGAGAGAAAACGTTTTAACCCCATACTACCTGTTTAGCTTCTTTATTCATTATTTCTCTTCACATAGACTCAAACTGATCTCTTACTTTTCCTCATATATGGTACTTCAGCTCCCACCTCTGTGCCTTTACATTGGTTGACCCTCACCTCCAAATCCTAGAATCTCTAGTTTCCCTCAAAGTTCACCTCAGATAACACCTATATTAAGTCTTTCCTTATCTCCCTTGCCACTAGTGTCTTCTTTTTCCCTTCACCAATCAATTACTCTGAATTTTTTTGTATATACTTATTTATATATGTACCCTTCTCTCCTGATAGAATATAAACTCCTTGAGAGCAGAGACCATTTTATTTTTGTTTGTTTTTTATCCCCAGCTCCCAACATTGTGCCTTAAATACCCTGTATGCACTTAAATTTTAGTTACTTTATTAAACACATTCCTTGATGCTTCAGTGAGCTTTTTTAGGGGAGACCTCAACTCTTGCCTTTGCCTTTAGTTTCTTCAGCCCTCCTGGATCTGACAATCACATGTTTGGTCCTTAAACCCCAACTTGGTTTGGCTCTGCCCCATGGCCATACAGTGAAATTCCTTGATCTTTCTTTCTTCAGCTCTTCTATGTGATTTTTTTTAAACCCTTACTTTCTGTCTTAGAATCATTACTGTGTATTGGTTCTAAGGCAGAAAAATGGTAAGGGCTAAGCAGTGGGGGTTAAGTGACTTGCCCAGGGTCACACAGCTAGGAAGTGTCTGAGGTCAGATTTGAACCTAGGACCTCCTGTCTCTAGGCCTGGCTCTCAATCCACTGAGTCACTCAGCTGCCCCTTCTCCTGTATGATTTTAATTTTTGATAAGAAAATACAAAATGCTTAGCTCCAGAAGGCAGAACGAGGAACAGTGTAGAAATTTCATAGAAGCAAGTTTAGGTTTGAGATGAGAGGAAACTTCTTAAAAATTATAGCTATCCAAAAATAGAATAGATTGCCCTAAGAAGTAGAGAATTCCTGATTGATTATTGGAGGCCTTTAGACAAAGAAAGGCGGACCATTTGGGTATGGTGTGGAAGGAATTCTTATTCAGGTGTGGATTGTACTAGATGGTTTTTGAAATCCCTGCTCTGTTTGGGATTCTGTTAAAAGACAGTCCTAGCTCAGCATCTGGAGCAGGAGAGAATACAAAGGGGAGATCTAGAATGATGGACTTCTAGAAGGGCTTCTATGGGGATCCTGACTAATGGCACTTTGGATTGGTATATGCAGTATGTTCCCTTCTTTTCTCCCAATCCTGTTCCCTAGGACCCAGATAGTATTTTCTATGGAGCTCTTTATCAAATTTCTTAACTGGACAGGGGAGAAAAGGCTCTTTCCATGGCCCCCTTTCCCTGACCATCATCTGCCTACTTAAGAAACGTGTTCGCAGCCCTAACCATCCTTAGCCTTAGTCCTAGGGTGGGTGATTGTTAAAGGGCAGACACTGTTCTTGAAGGTTCAGCATTATGGAAGTTGCCAGGCTTTGCTCTAGAATCTAGATGAACATGATGGGGGTGTTCTTCAAGACTTCTGATTGAATTTTGCTGAGGTGGGCAAGAAGAAAAGGATCACCTCATCATTAGTTGTTACTTTTCCAGTCAGGATCCATCCACTGGATTCTCTTTCTCTTGCTCCACTCCAGAGTAGGGAACTCATCAGATCATTTCCTTTGCCTGTGCTTGATAGCTTTGTGCCCATGTTGACACTAATCATTAGACACTTCCAGTCATTTAGGCTAGAATTGGAGAGAGAGGTGGGGAGTTAGAGGTGCATCTTATTATCATCTTCTCCTCAAATATGACTGGGGAGTCCTAAGGAAAACCCTTTTCTTTAGAGCCATTTTATTAAAAATAGAAAATAAAGAATTCTTGGCCATGATTAGAAGTGAACCTGACTTGGGGAGGGGGAGAGGGACTTTGCTTTACATAGGTTATATAAGCCTACGTTTGAAAGAGGTCATTAATCAAAGAAATCCTATGATAAATCTCACTTATAAAGCAAATGATCACTTGATAAAGTATTTAAAAGCCATATTTGTACAATATAAATGAAGTTTAAGGTGGAGACCACCAACAATAAATTCTGATGAACCTGTTCTTCCTCTCTCTTGTCCCTGGTGCTTCATGTCTCTCTAGCCCTGTCCTTCCTCACCCATCAGTGTTCCTATTTTCTGTTCCATCTGTCCTCCATTTCCCCACCCCCTGCTTCTTTCCCTAAAGTCCTGGGGCATTTTCTTCCCCTACTTACCCATCTGTACTTCACTTACAGAGATGGGTGACCCATACAGTGCTGGAGGAAGCCGAAGGCTTGCAGGACCAAGTAAGGGTGGTTTGGGGAAAGATGGAGAAAGGATAGAAAGCCAGCTCCCTGCCCCCCACGAGCCTCCTAAACTTGGTAAGAACACTTTGGTCATTGACAAAAACTTTTGTACCCATTCCTCAGGAGAAGCTAGGAGTGTGGTTTGCCACAGCCAAGCCAAGCTTCTGCAGTGGCCTGGAGCCTCCTCTCAAGACTGGGAGTCTGACTTGAAGAGGTTTTCTTTAATGTTGAGACAATTGGGGTATAGATTTACCTCTATATGTACTGTTCACTGGCAAGTGCTAACTTTTCAGACTGACCCTTTCAGATTGTGCTTTGAGTGAGATCAGGGAATTAGTAAAACCTAATCCAAAATTAAAATCAACCAAAAAAAGAAAGTATGAACCAGCTCTTTTGAACCCAAGTACAAATTAGCTTTATATATAAAGCGCGCTCTCTCTCTCTCTCTTCTCTCTCTCTCTCTCTCACACACACACACACACACACACACACGACATATATACAATGTATGACCAGTTCTCTATCAGGAGCATAGGTAATTGAGAAATGCCAGGAACTAGGTTGAACATGGGATAATGTGGAATTGTCTTGGATATTCTCCCTACTTCTAATACACAGTCAAGCAAAAAGCATTTTTAAAAATTAGATTTTATACAGTTAATAAAAACCTATTTTGTCTCTTTCCTAACCCTCATCCCTGTTAAAAAGAAAAAAGTCTTGTAACAAATATGCTTAGTCAACTAAAACAAATTCCCATATTGGCCATGTCCAAAAAAATATGTCTCATTCTCCATACTGAGTCTATCACCTTTCTGTCAAGAGGAGAGTAGCTTCCTTTTCCATCCTTTGGAATCATTATTGGTCATTTTGTTGATCAGAGGTCTTAAGTATTCCAAAGCTGTTTGTTTTTACAATTTTATTAATATGGTAAAAATAGTTCTGGTTCTGCTTGCTTCACTCTATCAATTTATATGACTCTTCTGAAATTTCACTGCTACTTTCCCTTTCATCTTTTCTTGTATTAAAATATATTAATAATTTCATCCAGGATCTTTAGTTCCATCCCTTATAGCAAGGTGTTTTTTTTTGTTTTTTGTTTTTTTAAGAAAAAAAAGGAAGAAGAGGTGGGTGGGAATCAGCAACACTGATTAATACCTTGAGTGAGTCTGAAATGTTTCACCTATAGCAGTGATGGGCTGGATCTGTACTACAGGGAATAGTTTGCCCATCATTGCCTTAAGCAATTCCCTAATCACTACATCTGGATGTAGGGGCATAGTGATTAGGGAATTGCTTAAGGGAGTGATGGGAAAACTATGACCTGGATCTGGCTCATGGGGAATAGTTTGCCCATCACTGACTATGGGCTCTGCAAAGAAGCATCTGGGAGGTTGACTTCTCATCTTTTCTTTGGGGTCATGCAAGTTTTTGGTAATTTTGCAATGTTCACTTTTGATTCTTTGGCAGCTATTGTTATTTCCCTTTACATTATAATAGTCATTGTGCATATTATTTTCTTGCCTCTGCTTACTTCACTCTGCATCAGTTCATGTAAGTCTTTCCATGCTTCTCATACGTGCTATTTTCCAAGCAGTTATTCTATTACCCTCATATCCCACAAGTTGGTTAGCTATTCCCCATTTGATGCTGCTATAAATATTTTGGTATTTATGGGGACTCTTCTTGTCAAAGACCTCCTTGAGTTGTAAACTTATTAGTGGAATCTCTGAGCCAAAGGATATGAACATTTTAATCATTTGATTCATATACTTCCAAATTGATTTGCAAAATGGTCACAGTGATGCACAACTCCAACAGTGCAGTAGTGCATCTTTTCCCACTTCTCCAACATTGACTTTTGCCATCTTATTTTTATCTTTGACAATTTGTGTGTGGGATAAAACCTTAAGGTTTTTTATTTGCATTTCTTTTATTTTTAGTGATCAGAGCATTCTTTCACACATGGTTGTTAATAGTTTGAAATTCTTCCTTTGAGAAATTTGTTAATTTCATTTGACCACCTATCAATTGGGGAATGGCTTATGATTTGCCATTTATTATGGCACAATAGTGTTCCATTTTATTCATATACCATAATTTGTTCAGACATCTCCATTTGGTGGGTACCTCCTTAGTTTGTAGTTTTTTGCTGCTACAAAAAATGCTAGAAATTTTTTGTTTATATAGTTCTTTTTCTTCTTTCTTTGATCTCTTTAACATATATGTCTAATAGTAGTACAATTTAGTGACTTTTTGGGCACAGTTCCAAATTGCTTTCCAGAGAGTCTGGACCAATTTACAGCTCCTCCTATACAATAGCATTAATACCTGTTTTCTCATTTCCCCTCCAAATTTCAGGTGGTATTTATTAAGCACTTACTATTCTACAGGCACCATGCTGAGTACCAGAGATACAAAAAAGGGCAAAAAAAAAATCTCTGCCCTCAAGAAGCTTACATTCTAATGGAGGAGAAAACTTATAAATAAATAGGTACATATAAGATACATACCTCCAAATAAACAAGTAGGCACAGGTTTCATTCTCAGAGAAAAGTACATGAATTGTTAGGGGAATAAACTCTGCCCCTATAGGGACATAATTGCCCTATTTTAGTTTTGAGCAGAACTTTATCTTTCTTGATAGGGAGGGCGGACAGAGAGTGCTCTTCTCCCTTCCCAAGTTCAATAATCCTTGCCTCTGCTTCATTCACAGGAAATTCTACCAGTGACAAGATGGAAGGCAGGAAGAAAGGACGGCCAAAGGTCGAGAACCAAGCACTGAGAGACATTCCTGTGAGCTTCTCCCTAACCTGGAACCCTGGCTCTGCTCTTTCCTTCCCTTACCCTTCTGATACAAAACTATTACCACAGCTCTGGCTCTCTGAGCCTTTGGCAACCCTGGTCTGACTCTTTCAGGTCCACTGTCCAGGATGCTATAAATTTAAGGTTCTTTATATGCAGACTGAAGACACCCCAGCCTCTCCTCAACTTCCAACAGTGGAGGCTATCTGTGTCCCTTAAAGAAAAAAAAAAGCTGCTAGTTGGTACAGTGGATGGATAGTCAGTGGATTGAAGTCAGGAAGACCTGAGTTTCAATCTGACCTCAGGTGTTTCCTAGCCAATGACCTTAGACAAAGTCACTTATTCTTTGCCTCAGTTTCTTTATCTGTAAAATGAAGATAATAGTAGCAATTATCTTCCAGGGTTATTGTTAGGCTAAAATGCTATATTTTGCAAAATTTAAAGTGCTTTATCACTGCTAGCTCTTACTAGGATCATAGATCTAGTGCTGGAAGAGGCCTTAGAAACCATCTAATATAACCACTTCATTTAATAAATGAAAAAAAACTAAGACCCAGGAATTTTAAATGACTTACCCAAAGCCATTACAGGTAGTAAGCATCAGAGGCAGAATTTGAACCCCAGGTCCTCTGACTAGAAGAAGTGCTCTTTCCACTGTTACACACTGCTTCCCTTTAATCCTTTGAACCATCTCTTTAAAGCAAATGATCTTGGAAGTTGTAGCCAGCTAAGGTCCTTAGGATCCCAAGATAAGGTACCTGGCAGAGCCCCGTAGCTAAGGTAGCCATTCCCCTGGCCTGGGCTTCTTTGGTGTAGGGAATAGGACAGGGGAGCTAGTGAACCTTATCCTGTTTAAGGCTCCCATCCTGTTGTTATTGTTTTCTGGAAGGTAGGTAGGTCAAGGATAGTTTAGTTCTCTCTTGTCCCCCCAGAGAATGAATAAAGAAATCAGATGTGTGGATTGAGGGGAAGGAAAGGGCTGTATGGGGTAAAGTTGAAGAATAGGAAAGTATTTGAGATAACTGATGTCCTGGGAGAGTGGGAGCTTACTGGACTCAATTCCATTCAACAGACATTGATTAAGTGCTTGCTGTATGCAAATCCATGCACTATGGTTGGGGCAAAGTTTAGATAAGGCACAATATAAACTCCTGGATATTTTTTTCTCTCTCTCCTGCCCCAGCTCTCCTTGATGAACCAATGGAAGGATGAATTCAAAGCCCACTCTCGGGTGAAGTGTCCAAACTCAGGGTGCTGGCTGGAGTTCCCAAGTATTTATGGACTCAAATACCATTATCAGCGTTGCCAGGGGGTAAGATTATTGGCTGGATTGTGAGGCTTGCTGAACAGTATACCATAAGTCTTTTCTTAGTGGGAATGGAGTTTAGGATTTGGGAATAATAAAGAAGTCAAGATGGGGGAGGAGGGAAAGAGCAAGGAGACTTTAGTGTTGAAGACTTTTGGTTTAAAACCTTAGGTCTAAATATAAAAAAGCATTATATCCATCAGGGCACATATACACACAGGCCCATTGTCTATCTGAAAGGCTCTAGGTATTTGGGGGGGGATGCAAAACAAAATGTATGTCTGTTTAGATGCTGGCATGTTTCAGAACATTTCTGTGTTTCTTCACACATTGTGAATGCTTCTGTATGAGCATCTTTTTAAAAAATCAGTACTCTGTGTGTAATGACCATGCCTAGAAGACATGGTACTCGGTGGTGTATGATTTCACTTCAAGGAATAATCTCTATATTTATTTATTTTATTTTTCCCATTTTATTTTTTTTCTTTTTAAATTAAAAAAAAATATTTTTCCATGTTTACATGATTCATTTTCTTTCTCTCCCTTCTTTTCTCCCCCCTCCCAGAGCTGACAAGCAATTCCACTGGGTTGTACAAATGTTATCACTTGATACCTATTTCCATATTATTCATTTTTGCTATAGAGTGATTTTTTTTAAACCCTTACCTTCCGCCTTGGAATCAATACTGTGTATTGGTTCCAAGGCAGAAGAGTGGTAAGGGCTAGGCAATGGGGGTTAAGTGACTTGGCCAGGGTCACAGCTGGAAAATGTCTGAGACCAAATTTAAATCTAGAGCCTCCTGTCTCTAGGCCTGGCTCTCAATCTACTGAGCTACCCAACTGCCCCCTATAGAGTGATTTTTTTAAAGCCTAAAGCCCAAATCACATAGCCATATATACGTGTTTTGCTTTTGTACTTATACTTCCATAGTTCTTTCTCTTAATGTAGATAGCATTCTTTCACATAAGTCCTTCAAGAGTGTCTTGGCTTGTTGCATTGCTACTAGTAGCAAAGTCCATTACCTTATTCTCTGTATTTAGTAGGCTCTGTGAATTGCCCCAGTATTGTTCCCCCTTTTCTTTCTTCCCCTGTTCCCATGCCTGGCTTCTGGAACTGCTTTTGCTGATCCTCCTCAAGAAACCAGAAGGAGGTACCCTATGCCCTCTTTTACTTCTTACTTGTTTAGCTACCAGAATAAGTATTTCCATATTGAAGTGTCCATATTTTTGGATCATCTCTGTATCTTGGTTCAAGTTATGGTGCCCAAGGAGTTTTCTGGCCATGTTGTCTTTGCCAGCTATTTGCCACTCCCACTTGGATTCTGAAGCAATCTCTTCCTCTTTCCCTAACCTCCTTCCCGGGAGGAATCTTGAGTTCCTCTGGAGGAAGAGTTTGTTGATGTTTCTAAGATATTCCCACTCCCACTCCCACAGCCAGATATCCTGCCTCTCTCTTCTTCACCTTTTCCAGCCTGTACATGAGAACTCAGGGTTCCTATTTTCTTATGCTCAAACCTTTGCTCAAAGTATTCCTTCCTGACCTTCATTATCCATCTAATTCCTACTTGTACTTCAAGACTACCTCCTTTAGGAAGTCTTTCCAATTTCCTCTCACCAATTGTCCCTTCCACCTTTCAATCTCCACATCACCCTCTTATAGCACATTTATATTTTACCTTGTCTTATAGCTGAATGTCTGTGTCCTAGTTCTTGTATTAGATTGAAGGCAGGGACTATGTCTTATTCATTTCTGTGTGTCTCTCAGTGCCTTTCATCAGGTCTTGCACACGTTAGATGTTGAATAATATTCATTGAATGAATAAATTAATATAGTCAGGGTATCATTTTTGCCTCTGTTCCCATGGAAATATACAGGATGGTATATAACATTTGTATGTGTGATATATGTATTTTGTTTTGAACACATCTGTAATGTGTGACCCATGTGTCTGCTGTGAATGGACTCTATGTCGAGCTGTGTGGGAAATGAATAATGATAGAGGGATATCAGTCATCTCGTGTTTTTCTTTTCTGCCCTTTTCAACCTTAGCCCAGGCTGCTCTCGTCATTCCTCTTTGTCCATATGTCTGATTGCTTTATTCATTTTCTGGAGGAGCAAGGAAATGCCATAACACTTTACTCTTTTGCCTCTGGTTTGAGATTGAGGGTTAGGAGTTGGGAGCAAAAAGAAAAGGTCAAAGATTGGGACCTTCCTTGTATTTCTTTTTCCACTTTCCTTGTGCTGTTCAGGGTTTGGGGATAAAAAGCTGGGAGCTTGATTGCTCTTAGTGAAACCATCAGCCACAAGACCCAACTGTTCCCATGATCCCATCATCCCTGGACACATGTGGTTCTGTCTACTCTTTCTTCTTCAGGGTGCCATCTCTGAGAAGCTGACATACCCATGCCCCTACTGTGAAGCTGCCTTCACCTCCAAGACTCAGCTAGAGAAGCACAGACTGTGGAATCACATGGACCAGCCTGTTCCAGCCAGCAGGCCTTTCCCCCTGCCTAAAGCTGCACTCCCTGGGAAACCAGTACAGACCAACAAACCAGTCCCAGTCAGCAAACCAGTCCCAGTCAGCAAACCAGTCCCAGTCAGCAAACCAGTCCCAGTCAGCAAACCAGTCTCAGTCAGCAAACCAATCCCAGTTAGCAAACCAATCTCAGTTAGCAAACCAGTTCCAGTCACCAAACCAGTCCCAGTCACCAAACCAATCCCAGTAAGCAAGCCAGTCCCAGTCCCTAAGCCGGTCCCAGTACCTAAGTCGGTCCCGGTCGGCAAACTGGTCCAAGTCAGTAAGCCAGTCCAAGTTGGCAAACCTGTCCCAGTCAGCAAACCTGTCCCAATCAGCAAACCAGTCCCAGTCACCAAGGTGGCCCCAGTCAGCAAACCTATCCCAGTCACCAAAACTATCCCAATCACTAAGTTGGTCCCTGTCAGCAAACCTGTCCTGCCTAGCAAGCTGATTCCAGTAAGCAAACCTATCTTGCCCAGCAAACCCTTCCCATCCAGCAAGCCCATCCAAATCAATAAGCCCTTCCCATCCAGCAAACCTGTCCTGGTCAGCAAGCCCATCCCAATCAGCAAATCAGCATCACCCAGCAAAGTGTTGCCGATGAACAAGCCAGAGAGCAAAGTGCAAAGAACTGTGGGAAGGAGCGGTGGTAAGAAGAGGTATATATGAGGCCCAGAGAAAGCTGTCTGGTATCTCTCCCCCACCCCCAATTCTCACTTGGCTTGGGGTATTGCTTTGGGTGGGAAGAGAGGCCATTCCTTAGCTACAGGTTGGGCTGAATGAGAGGGATAGCTGCTAATTTAAGGCTTCAGCCCCACTCCCCCAGGTCACTGTGTATATTACCTCCAGGGCTGCTGAGGGCTTGGACACCTGCCCTGTCCATCCAAAACAGGCAAAGTTGGAGAAAGAAGGGGATTTGCACCCAGAGAATGGAGAGTGTGCCCTGGACACATGTGAGAGTAAGGACTTCCATATGACTGCAGCAGATGCCATTGCTTCACCTGCTACCAAGGCTACAAGCAGCAAAGAGGCCGCAGGACCAGTATCACCCCCTGAAGAGGATCCTGAGCGTTCCAAGCACAGTAAGATTAGAGCCCAGGATGAGAAGGGGGGACACCTCAGAGCCCCCATACTTGGATCTGTCTGTCCTCCACATCCATCTTCCCAGTGGTTTTAGCTGATAGAGGAGCTAGAGTCTCTTTTATTCTCTTCTTCCTGCTCTACTTTCCTGCCCCTAAGCCTGGCTCCTAGCCCATTCTTGTCACTGCTCTAGATAGATAGAACTGCTTGGTAGGGGAAAACCCCTAGACTAGTTAGATGAAGGGTAGCACTAGAAGTTAACCCTTTTCTCTATGGTTATTTGACCAGATTTGGCTTTCTTGTTTTCTCTCTCTTGAGTCAGGAAGGAAACAAAAAACGCCTAAGAAGTTCACTGGGGAGCAACCGTCTATCTCAGGGACCTTTGGACTTAAAGGTGAGTACTCTTCTCCAAGGCTCAATACCATTCTTTATACATAATATTGATAGTAATTGAATAAATGAATGAATAAATTTCCCACCCCCAGGCACATGGGAGACCCCAGGAGTTCCTCCCAGAATCCTTATAGAATTAGATGTGTTGAACACTATCCACATCCAGAGAAAGAACTGTGGGAGTAGGAACACAGAAGAAAAACATTTTGATCACTTGGTTCAATGGGGGTATGATTAGGGATGTTGACTTTAAATGATCACTCTATTGCAAATATTAATAATATGGAAATAGGTTTTGAACAAGGATACCATGTAAAACTCAATGAATTGCTCATTGCCTCTGGGAGGGGGAAAGGAGGAAGAGAGAGAAAGAACATGAATCATGTAACCATGGATAAATATTCTAAATTAATTAATTAACGAATGAATGAAAAGCAAAATTAAATGTGTTTTCAGAACAGGCTGGTTTCCCCTTTCCTCATCCCAGTCCTCTCCAAATTTGGAATAGAATTCTAGGATCTTTTCCCACTGGAATTACTGGTAGGCAGAACTAGAACTAGCACAGAGCTACCTGGAGTTGTGTTCAGATAGCAGCATGGGGAGATCTATTTCCTTCCCTTTTCAGAGAACTGACTACCTTACCTGCTGCCCACCCCCTTACACCCCCAGGCTACCACACATCAGGGTCCTAGGGCTTTCACTCCCTTTTCCCAAGGCTACATTTTTTGGAGTCCCTTTTGACTACCTATATCATAGCAGGAGGGCAAGGGGCATCAAGGTTTAGGATGAGGAGGAGAATTACCAAGGGGGAACGAATGGATGGGAATACTAGACTTCATGATGTCAGCTTTCCAGTCCTACCATAGTAAACTATTAGTCATTTATAAAGTGGAGGCAAATAATATATACATTAACTACCTGTGACTTTGGTTGGGAGGAAAGTGCTTTGCAGCTACTACACCCACCATAACCGTGAGTGTAATTTGCCATACCCTCAGACACTCAATCAGTGTCTACTGACTGTGAAAGCTGGCAACATTGTGGGAGAATTAGTGGACTTATGCATGTATATGCAGTTAATTGCAAGTTTAATTCGCAGCACACCTTTTGAAAACCACTGCAGTAGATGGACCTTAGACATGATCTGATATGGTCTGGTCATTTGACAATTGATGACTCTAAGCCCATAGTGGTGTCTTAATTTGCCTGATACTCCCCAGCAAGTTAGGACTTTGGACTTTGGCTCAAGACACCTGAATTCTAGTCCTGATTCTGGCACCTTAACTCATCCCCCTGTATGATACTTATCATAAACCCCTCATCTTTGGTTGTAGACATTCAATAATTTTTTTTCAGTGAAAGAAAGTGGAATGTTTTACAGACAAATTGTACAGTATAGCTATTTTTTGAAGAGTCTGAAATAAAGATCTCATCCCATTCTTACCAGGAAAGAAATGGAACTTGACAGAGAAAGGACTGGTCCCAACTGCTCAGTATGATAGAGCCAAGAATGGAAATGATCCTTTACTGTCTCTCTTGTGCAGACTTAACTATAATTTAGAGGAGAACACATACTCCTTTAGGGTTAGAGTTGGTCAGACTCCTTTGTTCTAACTCTAGGTTTCCATGATTTTCAACATGCTCAATACTGTGTTCTAAGGCTCTAAAATATGGCCAGCCATTCAGTTAGCATTTATTAAACATCTGCTGTGTGCCTGGCATGTTTTAGGCACTGGAGATATAGACAGGCAAAAAATAAGCTTACTCTTAAGGAACTCATAGTCCAGTGGAAGAGAGATAACATGCTATAACTATATAAACTATATAAATAACTATATAAACAGGATGAACTGAGAGAAGGAATTTCAGTTAAGGAGGATTAGGAAAGGCTTCTTGCAGAAGTTAGGACTTTAGCAGGGATGTGAAGGGAGCCAGAGAAGCCAGGAGGCAGAGATAAGGAGGGAGAGCATTCTAGGCATGGGGAGGAGGTAGGGGAGGAGCCAGTAGGGCAGTAGGAGTCTGGAGGTAGAATGTCATATGTGTGAGGAACAAGGAGGCTAATGTCATTGGATGAAAGAATATATTGGAAGGAGGGAAGTAGAAAATATGGAAACAAAATCACATCAATGTCATTGGATAATATGAATGACAATGAAATATGATTAGATTTCTAAGAAGTTTAATGTTTTAATTTAGTACTCTATGTTTCTGTTTTCATTGATGAGGGTACTCCTATTAGACTATCTCCACAACTTTCTTGAGATGGTCTTCTCTTCAAACTTAGCTTACTTTGATGCCTTATTTTCTTGTGGAAGTGAACTTGTGTTCATGGAAGTTTTGCCAACAAGAGTCAAGATTTGACAGGCTTCACAATGGTCCCAGCAATGATCAGAAGGCATAACTTATTACAGATTGTGGTATAGGACCTTTAGAATTCCTTAAGTCTATCTTTTGGTCTCTAAGCAGGGTCTGATTTCGGAATAGCATCTCTCTTCACTTTAAAGGTGTTCATGGAAAGAGCATCCATTGTTTCTCTTAGTAATCCATTGCCATTACTGCATAATTAAGTGTGATGCTATTGTAAGAGTGGTGGACAACGAAGGAAAGGCTGTCTATGTCTGTATCAACAAAGAGAAATATAAAACAGAAGAGAAGGGAAACATAGGGCTTAAGGGCAAAAGTTGTAGAGTGATCATAATTTTAGTAGATGGAGAGGCAGCATGGAATAAGAGAAAGAACATTGGATTTGGAGTCTCATGACTGGATTTCAATTTGACCTCTGTCTCTTGGGATCATAAAGTTATAAATTTAAAGCTAAAAGGGACAGTAGAGGGAGGGCAGATAGAGAGCCTGGCCTAAGAGATGGAAAGTCCTGGGTTCAAATTTGTTCTCAGATACTTCCTAGCTGTGTGGCCCTGGACAAGTCCCCATTGCCTAACCCTTCCCAGTCTTCTGCCTTGGAACAAATACACAGTATTAATTCTAAGATGAAAGATAAAGGTCTTTTTAAAAAATTAATAAAAAGAAACAATAGAGACCATTTAATCCAACTCCTTTATTTTACAGATTAGGAAACTGAAGGTCACCCAGGTGTCAGAGGCAGAATTTGAACCTGGATCCTCTGACTCCAAATCAGGTGCTTTTCCTACTGTAGGTTATTTCCATTTTGGGGCCTCAGTTTCCCTATCTATTAAATGAGGTGGTTGAATAAGATGGCCCCCAACGTCTCTTCTAGCTCTAAATGTATAATCTCACAATCCTGTCTAGATTCTTGTCATTGTCATCAGTGAACTTCTAGGTCATTCCTTCTTCTGAATCCATTACCTATTCTACAAACTTTGCCACTCCAACTTCATCACCTTTGAACATCTTGGCCTAGGCCTTCACTGTTTCTCAGTTTCAGCCCCAACTTTCTGTCTGTGTGGCTGTACCTTAGAACTCCCTTACCTCATTCAAATTTCCTGCTCAACTGATTTTGACTTGGGCACTAAAATTTCTGATTTAGGTTATTGCCAGGAGGACAGCACCTTTGTGCCTTCCTAGCCCCAGTATGACACTTGTCAGATATATCCATTTCTATAATACTATTTCCAATTAGTCTCATATAGCTATAGTTATCCATTCATCCAAGTGTTTATGACCTAATATTCTATTTAAATAATTTGCCCCTTCAAGGTCCTATTTGGACTTTTATGAACAATTTAACATTTATTAAGATCATCATTCTGAGATCAAAGCACAGTTCTAGGTATTGGGAAAAAGTAAAGTTTAGGTAGGGTGTGTGTCTCCATTCACAGAGTTTAAAGTCTAGTAAGGGGATGTCACAAACACTGGTGACTTTAATACCAAGTTTACATTGATAGGCACATTAGAGAAATACATAATAAATTGTTCTCTGAGGTAGGTCCAAGGAAGAAGGTCTTTGCTGATCAGAAGAAACAAAAGAGGCAGCATGGAGGGAGGTGGCATTTGATTTGGGCATTAAAGGTTGGGTAGCAGTTCAGCAGACAAAGAGGTAAAGGAAGGAGATTGCAAACACAGGAAAGAGCTCAGGCCATGGTTTTGAGGTGGGAAATTTTAGGGTGTATTTGGGCAGTAGAGCATAGGCCATTTGGCTGAAGAGTAATGTGTAGAGGGAAAAATCTTGTTAGAGAAGGCTGGAAAAGGTGGGCAGGTGCCAGATTGTGGAGCACATTAAGTGCCAGACCAAGGAGTTTGTTTTATTCTATATGCAGTGGGATCATAAGATGATTCAGAGCCACATAGAACCTTAGAATTATCTAGTCCAATTCTCTCATTTTACAGTTGAGGAAACTGAGGCTCAGAGAGTTAATTTGCTTCAGAACATACAGGCAGTAAGTGGTAGAGTCATGATTTGAACCCAGTTGTCTGATGCCAAATTCATTGCTCTTTCCACCACAACAAAAAAAATGAAGTGGAGTTGTCGAAGATTTTGAGGTAAAAGAATGACATGACAAGATTTACTTACAATTAGTCTGGCATCGGAATGAAAGACAAATCTGAAGGGAAGAGAATAGACGTGACCTTTTAGGAAGTTCTGATAATCCAAGGTGATCATAGTCTGGGTTTATACTGTGATAGTGACAGAGGGACTAGAGATTAGATAGATCCAGAGGTGTTCTAGGAGGGAAGTTTTGGTTTGTTTAATCTATGCTCGCCTGCCTGCGTTTGGTTCATTAGTGCCTGAAGCAAATAACATGCTTGAATTAGATTTCTTGGAGTCTTCAGTCAGTGATTTTCACTTGTCATGAGACTTTAATTTTGCACTAAACCTGCAAATGTGTGTCCTAGAACTGCCAGCAGTACTCTAAATAACAAATGGGCTGGGACTGCTAGGTAGCACAATAGACACCATGCCATATCTGGATTGCAGAAGAACTGGGTTCAAATGTGGCCTCAGATGCTTCCTGGCTGTGTGATTCTGGGCAAGTCACTTAACCTTGATTGCCTAGATCTTGCTACTTTTCTGTCTTAAGGGGTTTTTTAAAATAAAAAAATAACAAATGGGTAGCTTTATTCTGATAAGCAAATAACCAAATTAATTTTTTGTAGTTTTATTAATGTCTTTTGTTTTTGCATCATAATTAAATTTATTTTCAGACATATTCCCATGACCCCTTTGCTCCCTGCCACCTTCCTCCACTATTGAACTCTGCTTTGTAACAAAGAAAACAAGCAGCATTAGTATGCTCTCTTTCTAACAGTGTATTCTGTATTTTGTACCTGAAGCCCCTCCATACGAAAGATGTTTTATTTTCTGTTCTCTAGAACCAAAATTAGTTATTATAGTTATTTAGTATGCAACTACCTTCTTGGTATCTTTTTCATTTATATTAGTATAATCATTGTGTATTCTGGGCCCTAGTTCTTCACTTTATCTACATTTGTTCTTATGTCTTGTTTCTCTGAATTGTTCTTATCTGCCATTAAAAAAAAATCTTTTCTTTTTATACACCTTCATTTCCAAATATGTCCTTCCTGTCTCCTTTATGCAGGGAGACATCCTCTATAATGAAAAATGAAAACAAGAAAAAAAAAGTAGTTCGGCAAAACTATGGGAACATCACCTGAATCTGACAATATATACAATGTTACACACCCATAGTCCCTCACTTCTGCCAAGAAGAGTAGGAGGTTGATTTTCTCACTTCTTATTTAGGACCAAGCTCGATTATTATAATTACTGTGTTAATTTGGTTTTTGGGTGGGGTCTTTCCATTTATTGTGGTTCCAGTAATTATTTGTTTGGTTTTCCTGGTTCTGCTTACTTTACTTTGTATCAGTTATGTAGGACTTATAATTCTTCTCTATAGTCATTTCTTAAAACACCATAATATTCCTTTACATTCATTTATCAAGATTTAATTTTATCCATTGCCGAGTTAATGGGCATCTGCTTTGTTCTAGTTCTTTGCTACCACTAAAAAGTCCTTCTCTAAATATTTTGGTGCCATATCTGTTGATATTTATAGCACAATGATATTCCATCATATTCATATTGCACAATTTGGTTAGCTATTCTCCAGGCAATGGGTACCCACTTCATTTTTATTCATATGTATTCATTTATTCAATAGGCATTTATCATTTGCTTGCTTTGTGCTAGGTGCTAGGGCTAAAAAAGACTTAGAACAGCACAATCCCTGCCCTCAAGGAGCATACATTCTAAGACAATACAAAATATATATATATATATGTATATATATATATATAGTAATGTTTAGGGAATAGGAGAAGGTACTAGCAACTGTGGTCAGGGTAGGCCTTATATAGGAGGTAGTACTTGAGCTGGATTTGAAAAGGAAGCCAGAGATTCTATGAGGTAGAGAGTAAAAGTGCATTCCAGGCCTGGAAGAGGCAAAGACCAAGAAAGGTGAGATATGGCATCTTATGGATGGATGCCATCAAGACTAGTTCTCCAAAACATGAGATGTGTGAAGCAGAGTAATAATGTACAATAAGCCTGAAAAGGGAGACTGGAGTCAGATTATGAAGGACTTTCAGTGCCAGGGGAGTTTGTATTTTATCCTTGAGGTAATAGGCAGACACTCAAGCTTGTTGACAGGATTAGGGCATTAGGGGAGAGGAAAGGTGACAATGTCAGATGTGTGTTCTAGGAATAACACTTTGCCTGTCCTGTAAATTTGAGAGTAGAAAGGTAGGATTCAAGGAGATTATTTAGAAGGCAAATAGTCCATATGAGAGGCAGTGGGGGCCTGAACTCAGGGGTTTATAGTGTGAATAGAAAGAAGGGACAGATAAAGGGGATAAAATGGAAGTAAAATTGACAAGACTCAGCAACTGACAATATCAGATGAGTGGGAGTGAAGGGTAGAGCCTAACTTTTAGGTTTCAGAGAGTTAAAAAATGAAGTAATTGAGAAAAGAGGCAATAAAGGCAATGAATAGACACATTTTTCTGGCATTTGTCTATAAAAGGGAGAAGAGGCATTATGCTATGTATATGTGTTATGGGATATGTGTGATCTTTCTGTCTTTGACCTCCTTGGAATCTATGATTGGTTGTGGGATTACTAGGCTAAGATGTGAACATTTTAGTTGATTCTTCTTTTGATTCTTTTGAATTATGAAAATTATGAAATATGAAAATTGTTTTACAGATTGGAAACCAGACCATTATAGTTCCAACAACAATATGTTGGTGTTCCTTGTAGCCCCTCCACCAATGACTATTCCTAATTTTTATCATCTTTACCAATTTGATGGATATAAAGTGAAACCTCAAAAGTTTAATTTGCATTTCTTTGTTATGAATGTTACATGCCAGCCTTTCGGATGATTGTCAATAATTTTTAATTCTTCTTTTCAAAACTTGATCATTTATCTCATGGGGACAAATTCATTTTAATTGACACAGTGGGATAATTTTTACTCTTATAGATAATAGGTGTACCCTATGGGTATATGTGTATGTATATGTGTGTGTGTGTGTGTGTGTGTGTGTATACACATAAAATAACAGCCTTATAAACTATAAATCAAGTCTCCTGTTATGTATGGAACTAGTATTATGTCTGAGGGAGATGCAAAATTGAGGTTTCTGGCTTTGGTTTTGGACATGTAACTATATTATTCAATATTATATGATAAGTTGGGAGGTAGAAAACAGAACTCTGTGAGAAGATTCTTCATATGCTAAATGAAGAGCTTGAACTGGATGCTTTTTAAGGTCTCTTTCAGCTCTTAATCCTTTGATCCAAAGAAACTTGTTTTTGTAATATGATTCATCTTTCTTTAATATAGCTGCTTAGTAAGATCAAATTTTGCATAAAGTGTTCTCGTAGCATAGCTTATGCTTATCCATATATATAATGTAAAATTGTTCCTCGGGTGTGGAGTCCCTGGGCTAGAGTTCTGGGAGAGTCTCTGAGGTTCATTTCTGAAAAGGTAAACTCAGGACCTCACAAATATCAAGAAAGAAGTCCTTCAGGTTAGTATGATAGAGAAATCAAATAGGCTAGACAGCCTATCTGCTGGCTATTTCTGGGGAGCCAGCCTCAAGGGGATATCTATGAGTCTCTGTTTTCCTAAGAAATCCATAGTATCTCCCAGGAACTAATTGGTAGGACCTAGAGGTCAAATCCAAAAGGGATATGAGACTGGAGGGTGGGGCTAGACATGACAGTGCATCTGTTAGTGAAATCCTTATCCCACCCAGGCCTTGCCAAGGCAGAAGACAAAGCCAAGGCTCACCGTGCCAAGAAGTTGGAAGCCAGCAGCAGTGCTGAGGAGGGGAGGAAAAAGGTCTTGACAGCCAGTGTGAAGAAAGAGGTGGTACCTATACCCACAGCTCACCTGAGCACAGGTGAGTGGGTGGAAGGAGTTCCCCCAGCTCAGAAAAGAATAATACCAAAGCATGGGCTGATTCCTGTCCCAATGACTATAGTTCACTTTTATATTAAGATTTTCACAGTGCTTGACATGCATTTTGTCCCCATAACAAGCCTGGGATCATCCCCATTTTATAGCTGAGGAAATTGAAGGTCAGAGATCATTAGTGATATGGCCTGGTTAACATAGTAAGTTATCTGTGATAGGATTCCAACACAATTTTCGCTGATACCAAGTCCAACTCTTGATACCCTTTACCACATGGTCTTCTCTGATGACCCAGGGAGAAGACAAGGAGGGCTTGAGTGTTCCAGGACCATCCCAAGAACTGTGCTGACTCTTTGGGGTACTGAGGAAAAGAGAATAACTGTGGGAAGGCATATTCTAAGGAGAAATCGGATGTGGGTAGGCGAGCTGTAGACTTCCTTCTAAGGAGAAAACTAGTACATATTATTGTTTGAGGATAGGCTTTCTGGAGTATGAAGATTGGTGTCAGGTTGTAGTCTTCCTCTTCTGTCCAGGCCCCTCTCTTACCCCTCTCTCCCCACACCCCTTACTTCTTGCCTTCCAGGGAGCCCTGAGGAACAGTGGCAAAGGATCCTCCATGAGAAGGGTGAGGTCGTCTGTCCCACCTGTGGAGTCATTACCAGGAAAACCATTGTAGGCCTCAAAAAGCACATGGATGTTTGTCAGAAGGTAAGGATAAGGTTAGCCTCTAGGGCCCAGGGCTGAGGATGCAGTGGGACCCAGGCGTCCTGGAGTCAAGAAAGCTGCCTTCTATTTGCCTGGAGCCCATTTTGCTTAAGACCTGAAGGCAGGAAGGGGGACAGTAAAAGTGGGAGGAGATCTTGTCCCCTCCTGCTTTCCACCCCCATGCCTGACTAGGGGTGGGGGTGGGGGCTGTCCAGCTGCAGGATGCGCTCAAGTGTCAGCACTGCAAGAAACAGTTCAAGTCAAAGGCAGGGCTCAACTACCATACCATGGCGGAGCATAGCAGCAAGGTATGAGTGTACCCTTTGGCCCTGATCCCTCTCCTCTTGCCAGCCTACCTGCCCATGACTCACTCCTGAACCTCATCCCTTAGCATTTATGTTAGATAAACTTGTGTAAGTAGGAAGAACGATCCTAAGGGCGGTGGAAGAGTTTGTGTATAGGACTGGCCTGTGTGTGTGTGTGTGTGTGTGTGTGTGTTTGTATTTCCACATCAGGGATCAGCGTATGGAAGTGGCACAAGGACTTATGCATGTATATATGGGAGGGGACAGCCCACATGACAGTGTCTGTATGTTAAAGGGGAAAGTCCTCTGTAGGAGACCCATTAGCTTTGAGCCTGTCTGTCCCCAGCCTCAACCCCTGACAGATGTAGAGCCTACCGAGGTGGATGAACAAGAGGAACGAGAGCGTTTGAGGAAGGTTCTGAAGCAGATGGGAAAGCTCAAGTGTCCCAATGAGGTCAGCATCCATTTTTCCCCCAAGGTCTGCAGAGATCATGTTTCTTATCCCAGTGCCTCTGTGTTTGAAATCACTCAGTTTGGGGAGGAAGGAGGTCTCTAGGCAGGTAATTTATTGTGGTCAGCATGGAAGAGACAGTGGACAATGCCTGTTATTAAAAAGGGTTCTTTAGTGTCTAAACGCCTGTTCCCTACTGTGAAATGGGCTCTTGGTGGGACTCTTGGCTCTGGTTCCCCTTCCCAAAGTGACTTGGGCTAACCCTGGGTGGGATCTCCTGGTTCTTAGTAAGCATTGTGCCTCCAGGGCTGTGCAGCTGCTTTCTCCAGTCTCATGGGATACCAGTACCACCAGAGGCGATGTGGGAAGCAACCATGTGACCTGGAGAGTCCTGTGTTCACGTGTCCTCACTGTGGAAAGACCTATAAATCCAAGGCTGGTCATGATTACCACATCCGCTCAGAGCATCCTACCCCGGTAAGACACCCTCTCTCTTCTTCCCTTTAGCTCTATGTTCATTTGCCTGAACGTATACTCTCAGGAATGCAATACCTTCTCCAAAATGTTATATTCCTACCTTTTCTAACATAGCCTCCTGAGGAACCTGTGGGAAAACCTCCTGAGCCGGATGTTGAGATGAATATGGAGCGGACACCAAGTGGACGGATCCGCCGGACATCCGCCCAAGTAGCAGTGTTCCATCTCCAGGAGATTGCAGAGGATGAGCTAGCTCGGGACTGGACCAAGCGGCGGATGAAGGATGACCTTGTGCCTGAAACCAAGAGGGTGAGTCACCTAGGGTAGCGAAGTGCAGAGTAATTTGAGACTGGCCATTTTCCCTCTCTAGTTATCTGCTTAAAGATCATTGGCCATATGGCTGCCCTGACAGGTGACTTTAAAAGACATGTCTACCTTCTCCTATCTCAGAAAATGCCTGGGCTTCCAGACAAGTTGTCACATGGCCTCATTTGGACATCCATTGTCACATCTGCCTCACACTTCCTTGACATCTAACCTAACTCTTTGACCACATTATTTTCCTCCTGCTAGGCTCTCAGGGCCTCAATACTGGTTACACAGTTTATTTTTAGTGTTTATACTTTTTGTTTTGTAGAGACATCCCTTGAGGGGATGGAAATGACCTTTGGAGAGCAGGCTATAGCTGAGAGAATGCCTTCTATCCCCTCGTGTGTCTTGGCTTCTTTCTGTACAATGGTGGTCAGGCACAGGTTTAGAGCTAGGTTAGTGGATGTCTTAGAGAGTATGATTGAACAAAATGGGGTTTGAGGGAGGAGGTAAGGGGATTGGTCACAGATTACCTGGTGCTCTCCTACCCCCATCACAAAGAGAGCCAGTGTGTGGGAAGGCTGCCCTGTCGTCCATCACACACATTGTTTGGCAGCTTAATTACACTCGGCCAGGACTCCCAACACTGAATCCTCAGCTGCTGGAGACATGGAAGAATGAAGTGAAGGAGCGAGGTCATGTCAACTGTCCTAATAACGTAAGAATAAAAAATGATGGGGAAGTTGGGAAGGGAAGAAAGAGTCCAGACTTGACCTCCCTGGGAAGGGCTTGCCTGTGTCCCCAATTCATATTAAATTAAATTAAATTCATAGGAGATATGAGGAAGCTCTCCTGAAGCTTTAGGAATAGAGTCACAATCTAGCTTCCTTGAGTACTGGGGAGTTGAGGAAGCATTCAGACTGCTATGTGTGTATTCACATAGCATGTGTATTCACAAACATAGCTTGCTCAACTCCCTAGTAATATATATGTATAAAATACACACACACACACACACACACACACACACACACACACACACACACAAGGTCGCAATAATGTGAAAAGGGGTTCAGGTCTAGAAATTTATTCTGAGGTTCCCAAGAGTCAAGTTCTCCACTCCCATATTCAGCTTCCTTCCTTGGAGGTAGGTCTAGGACACTCCTGCTATAACTTTTTCTCATGGGGAAGGGAGGACAGTAGAGAATGATTATGTACTTAGGGGCCCTTTCGTAGGACTAGTCCCAAGCTTAGGTACAGAGTCCTAGAATTGGAAGAGACCTTAGAGACCATCTAGTCTAATCCCCTGTTATCTGAGTAAGGGATACTGGTTCCCAGGGGAGGGAGTATTCAACATAACAAAGTAGCATCTTCCCATGATTCTCCTTTCTTTATGTCTCTGTCTCTCCCTCCCAGTGCTGTGAAGCCATCTATTCTAGTGTGTCTGGGCTGAAAGCCCACCTGGCCAACTGTACCAAGGTCAGTTTCCTCTTCCCTTACCCAGGATTCTGTTTTTGGGAAGGGGGCTTAGCAGTGGTTAAACCCTTCCTTGTACAGAAGTTTCTGGGTCTCAATGAGAGGAGGAGGTTCATGTGGGGGGAATAATCCCTTCACAGGTATCTGTACAACCGAGAGAAGAAATGCCCTCTCCTTTAATCTACAGTGGTAGAAAGCCTTTACATTTGTCAGGGTCTTTTGCTGGTACTTGAAGAAGCATCACAGGAGAACTGGATGAGCCAATCAGTACTGAAAGCCTGTTTTAATGGAGGCCATCTGACTTAACCTAAAGGAGCTCTGAGAGGGAAGCAAGGGGATGCTTTAAAGTAGGATCTTGCCACCTCCAAAACTCTAATGACCTCCTCATCCAGAACTGGCAATTCTGTAACAGGGCAGAGAAGTAGATAACTAGAGAACCTCAGGAATAGTGACTGGCCAGAGGAGGAAGTCTAAAATGGTCTTTAGAGAGAGGCTGCTCTGAGGCCATGGCCCATATCCAATTCTATCTTCACTCCTCTAGTTCAGGTATTTTATGGAGTTTTCCCACTTAGGTCTAATTGATTCCCTGACTGAACTCAGAGTTGGGAAACCATTTAGTTATAGTGGGTTACAGGCAGCAAGATGAAATGTGACTGAGAAAGAGATAGCCTGTTAAAAAAAAAAAAAAAGACTAGACCTGAAAAACCCAAAGTTTTTCCACATTACATCACCCTCCTTACTTTGATGATATTACTCAAGAAGGCTTCTAGGGAAGTTAGATTCATGAAAATATTATCATTCTGGGTTCATACTGAGGCATATTCCCAGTATCCCATTTTACCCAGACAGGTAGACTGTCCTTCCCCAAAGGGGCTCATTGTTAAGTGGCTCACTGTGTCTTTTCTCTGAGAAATGGTCCATAGGACAGGACTCCTGAGATACACACTTTTCATTGTCCCTGGAGCTGCAGCCTCTCTGTTGCTTGAGCCCCTATGGGTGGCTCAAGATTTACAAGATTTGTATATATGGGGCTGGGGGAGTTGGAGTGGAGAATGGATGTTTGTATTGCCTGTCTTCGTTTGGGTTTGAAGATTTCAGAACTGCTTGTCAGCATATGCTGAGGCCTTGTGAGACTGGGAGAGGGTGGAGGGCTTGGGGGATCATGAACCCAGCTCTGTGCACTGCAGGGAGACCACTTGGTGGGGAAGTATCGGTGCCTCCTGTGTCAGAAGGAGTTCAGTTCTGAGAGCGGTGTGAAATACCACATCATCAAGACACATTCTGAGGTGAGGATTTTGCTAAATCTCTTTTGTTACAATCCTAGAGATAAGAGTTCCCAGCTTGGGCCCCCTAGAGTCAGGAGTGGTTAGAATCCAAGGCTAGGTTTGAGTCTAGAAGGGATGGGAAGTCTGTCCGGTAGTTACTGGGAAACCAGGATTTCAGGAAGACCCAATATTCAGCCATGCTAGATTTGGGGAATAATCTCTCCTGAATCCCCTAGGGTTCACTGTGTGTTTCCTTCTCTCCACAGAACTGGTTCCGAACCTCAGCAGACTCCCCACCCAAACCTAAGAGCAAGGAGCACCTCTCTGCCAAGGAGAAAAAAAGCACATCAAGTGGGAAGAAGCGGGGCCGAAAACCCAAGGAACGGCCCTCTGAGGGCCCTCCCCCAAAGACTTCTCCCAAGCCCCAGGACGATTGGCCCTTGGGTGGTCGAGACAAGGGGAACCGAATGGTGCCCAGCCGGAAATCGGGAGCCAGTAAGGTGCCTGAGAAGTGAGCAGTGGTTGGGGCTGGGGTAGAGGGGTGGGGGCTGGGGAGGCCAGGCTGCTTCTCAGACTGTCTGGGTATTGAGTTTACAGGCCAGGGAGAGGAGAAGGGAGGGGAGGAGGGAGCTGGCTCCGATCTCCCATCCCTCATTCTTTGGCTTTCCTATCCTTCTCCCTATCTCCCTGGCCGTTCCTTTGGAAGGAAGAAGAAAACCACTCCCAGGGACCTGCTCCTTAGCCTTGTTTAACTGAGAAAGGCTGTGGCAGCCCGTCTAAGGTTTTGTCAGTCCATCCACATGCATAGTCATGTCATGCACACGCTTGCCTGGGTTACAGTGTACTCAGGTTGGGGAAGGGGCCAGTTGGTGTGCACAGGTACACACACACACACACACACACACACACACACACACACATGTTACAGTTGAGGAGGGGACCAGTTGATGTTCAAAGGGAGAAGAAAGTGCAATAGGGGTGGGGGTGGGGGTTCTCTGAGGGTAGCAGCAGGTTTTCTAAGAAAAGGATGGGGACTGCTCACATATTTGTTCTTGAGGCCTTAGGCTGTTGTACTTTGAAGGGGTGGGGTGGGAAATAGAGTGAGAGAGATCTATGTCCAGATGTTCTCTCAGAGCCAAGACCTCTGATACTTGGAAGTTGTTTGAGAATGATCCTGGGGGGAGGCCCTAGGAAAACTCCTCCCCTCTTCCCATATCTCCAGGGGTAAAGTGACTTTGGGGATCCCAGTATTTGGAAAAGGAGCTGAAGGACCTGAACTTTCTTCTGGAAGGGCAAGCCTGTCTATATTAGGGAAGGAAAGGGATCCCTGTGGGAGGTAGAAGACAGATTTCAGCTTTAGTTGAGGGAATGATGGGGACCTAGATTTTGCCATACCTACTAGCCCCACATTCACATATCTGTTTCTCAACCCCTGGATAGAACAGGTGCTGGTCCTGTTCTCAGGAGAGCTACCCTTTTGTGCTCTTGTGGCATTGTGTTTCTGTCAAGAAGTGCTTATACATTCTTGGGAAGAGATTTGAGTGATCTAGAACCCAGCCTAGTTCCATTGTTTCCCTTCCTCTCAGCCTTGTAAGCCTGGACTCTCGTTAACCACTTTCCTGGATGGATCCCTTATATCTTAGGCAGTTCCTTTGTATCTCCTTATTCCTTTTCCTGTTTTTTCTCTCGTCTATGTCTGTCCACTCACCTCCACCAGAGGGTATAGTGAGAATAAGAATTGAAGGACTGACTAATATCGCGAAGGGTTGGAAGGGCAAATATGAGCACCCTTAAAATACTTTGTCTTTTCCTTCCCTTGGGAGCTGTGCTTTTAGAAGACTTGCCCGTCTATCATTCTTCTCCAAGTCTTGACTTCTCTGGTCCCTGCGTAGAGTTGAGGGAAGGTTGCCAGAAACCAGGGAAGGTGAACTTCCATCTCTGGTTTTCTATAGCACAGTACTTCAGATCCCCTCTCTCGGAAGAACATGGTTCTGTGTGTGACAGCCACGACTGGTGGTGATAATGAGAGGAGGACGTGGCCCAATAGTGCAAGGCTTTCTTGCTTTCCCTGCACTTGACCATTACCAGTTTTCTCTTGGATCACAGGATTATCATAGAGCTATAAGAGAATCTGAGATGATCTTGTCCAACTCCCTCATTTTGACAGATGAGAAACCAAGGCCCAGAGAGATGGAGTGAGTCTACCAGACTCCCAACCTGAATCCATATTCAGACCTTTTGTTCTCCCCTCTCTATACCATGGTGCCCAGGCTAGCTGCTGCCACTTCAGAGATTAGAAAGTAAAGTTTAATAAGTAATGACAGCTCCAGAGATACTGATGTTAGGAAGGGCTCACAGCTCCTGGTCCACTCCCTTTTGTAGAATGACCTCCAGGATAGGTTCCAGACTCCCTGGGTTGGAATCAGTATGTGGCACCTTCTTTGTAGGGTTTTGGAGAGTACTCCTAAAATGAGAGTCCCTAGTGTGAGTGAAGTGTTTAATAAATTCTTATTTCTTGAAAGCAGTGGGAGATAGGCATTCCTCAACGAATTGTCTTCAACATATCCCCCCAATAAGCACTTAGCATCCACTACAGCCTTTGCCTTCGAGTATTTCCTCAGCTCCCAGTCATCTGGCTGATCCCTGAATATCTGGTGGATCCTTTTATCTCCAGCTTTTAATGGTGAAAAAGGAGGAGCTAAGTGGAAGGCTATAGGCAACAAAGGAGGATTGAATGTGGACCTTTGGGAAATATGGAAGGAGTTCTAATCTCACTGCATCATGGCTTTAGAGGTGGAAGGGACCTTAGAGATCATCTTGTCCAGGTTCCTCCTTTTATGTTTAAGAAACTGAGGCCCCAAAAGGCTAAGGTACCTGAGGTAGAAGACCTGACCTTTGAACCTAGGTGTTCTGACTTCAAATCCAGCATCCCTTTCAGTTACACTGTGTTCTTATGATGGAGACTGGTCAAAGGCAATTGGAACCCTCAAGGAAGTGGTAGCTGTATTCTAGGCATTTTGTAAAAGGTAAGATTGGCTTTTCTCCCTCTTACTTCCAGGAGGCAGTGAGAGCCCAATAGCAAAGGTCACTTGAGATGAGGATCCAGACAGAATGAAAAAGGGAAGTCAGGCTTATGCAGATACAGTAGCTTACACTGCCTTCCCAAACACAAATTGTTTTTAGATTATTTGCTATTATGGGTTATTTGTGCCACCACTTCCCTCCATTAATGCAGATAATAGATATAATTATGACCCAACTTATCGATGGGTCTTCCCTCCAACACCCTACCTACCCCCTTCTCCCAACAAAAGAGAAGAAAGTACCTTAAAGCTGAGGGAGGATTTGGACATGAAAGCTACAGACAAGAAAGGACTGGTGAAGGTGGGTGGGTTGGGGAAGGGATCTCTGTTCCCCCAGGTGTCCCCAAGGACCCATTTGCAGGAGCTACAGTCCATGATGTGAATTTTTATATTTGCCCAGTGTGTGTCTCCTAGATATTGTGAGAAAGCCAGTTGTCTTCACAAGTAACAAATGATTTTATATCCTTTTTATACTATAAATTGTCTAAACTTTGACATTTTGGTGCTAAGGGTTTCCTGGTACCGACTGTAACCTGGGGGAGCCAGTGCTTCCCTCAGCCTCAGAAGTTGAGAATTTGGATCACAGTGGCAGGTCCAGGACCACTTTCCCCAACTCCCTTCAGCTACTGAAACTCAGCCAGGGGGTCTGAGTGTCCAATGACTCAGGCCATGGTTGCCATCTCTCCAGTCCCCAAAAAGAGCATTCAGGGCAGGGTCCACCCAGCACAGGTCCATGGGGGAGGTGGACATAGGGTAGTTTCCTGCCCACAGACCCTCATGGGGAGGCTGGGCTCAGGGATACACCTCACAAAGATAATTTCCCCTCTGAGACGTTTTCCCCTTCCTCAATTGACCCAGTTGCCTCTGAGTAGTGTGTGACCAAGACTGAGGCTGTCTCCTAGGGGCAGGGATGAAAGGGGGACTTGAGAACCTTCTGCTTAAGGCTGGGACACTGTCATTGCTTTCAGTGTCTTAGACTAGGGTTTTAGGGCCAAGTGAATTGAAGGGGCTGCCCCTTTATGGTGGTGGTCTTAGAGAAGACGGGCCCTTCCCTCTTCTATACCTTGGAATGAGAGAGGAGACACTGATCCTTTCCATCAGGAGGTCCCCAGTCTGAGGAGAGACACAGGAATTGATTTAAAGGTACAAACAAACCGTGGAAATTGATGGTTAAAAGAGAGAAAAGCCAAGTGCTGAGGGGATGCAGAGAAAATGTAGGGAATGAAAGGGACCAATCTAATACCAAGCTCTTTGAGATACTAGAAGGCCACTTTGCTAAGATGATCAAGTTTGGAAGGAGGCTAGGGGCAGAGTAGAGAAGGTATGTGCACTGTTCCAGGCAGACACCATTCCTTCCAAACTCGGGCTGTCTTCTCTAACCCATTGGTTAATTCCTTCCATTCCCAGGGCTCCTGGGAAGAGAAACTAACTGGTGTCAGAGGTGTGTGTAGAGAGGCCAGAGCGGTGGCCATGGATGGGAAAGAGGAGGTCTGGGTCCTCTATCCTTCCCCTAATGTTCTCTTGGGAGACCAGGCAGGAAAGGGACTAGTTCCTGGGATATCAAAGGGTCTCTTTCCCCAGGCCTCACCCTGGAACCCCTGGGGATGGCTAGTTGAACTCCTAAGCAAGAAAGGTCCCTATTAACTTGGATTTTAGCACTTTACTCCCCCTGGGTAAACTGGGGGTGTGGGTTCCCCCAGCTCGGGTAAGAATGGGCAGGTGTGGGTCACATCAGGCATAGCTTCAGGCAGGTGAGGGAGGACTTGAAGGCTGGAGCCCCTGCTCCCTCCCCCCAACATGTGATCCTCCCCCCCTCCCCAATGGGCAGCGTAGTCACCGAGCTCTGGATTCAATGATGTTCCTATCCCCAAGACACACACACACACATACACACACACACACACACACACACTCCCCTCGCTGCCGCTGACATATTCAAGGCCACCTTCTCCAGATCTACCTCTGACCTTTGCTGGGGCACCCAAATCCAGCCCTCGGTGGTAGGGGGATGGGTGTGTGTGTGTATGCCTAGAGAAGGGCCAGCACTTGCACAAGTAAAGGGAGATGGGCTGGGGTAGGAGGAGGGCAGTTTGGATCTGATAGGAGGGGCGGGCCAAATTTCAAGGACAGACAAGGAAGCACTTTATTTGCACGTGCAGAGGCGATGGAAGCAAGGCAATGCATTTGCCTCAGCCGCCTTCCCCGGGCTCCGAAATCAGCCCTTTCATAGATTCCTCACGCTCCCCTAATAGCCTCTGACCCTCTGCCTCCGCCGGGGTTATCTTGGGATTGGGAGAGCTGGCCTTGGAAGAGGCTTGCTTTCCCCTCTCCTCCCACCCACCCTCCACCCCCCATCGCCGCCGTCGCCAATTCCGATTCACCAGTTGGAGCAGGTCGGGAGAGACCCCGGACTTGCCCACCTGCCCCAGCCCGTCAGAGCGTCCTCTCCCTTCGGGCTTCGTTTGGTTTTTATGCCCATTCTTAGACATAAGTGCATTTTGGAAAAAAAGTTTCAATTTATCCCTTGTAACCACATATATACATATATATTATATCTACAAAGTGTTTATTTGCGAGAGGCGTTTTAACGGTGACCTACCCGAGGCTGAGCCCCGCCCAAGCGTGCTGATTGATGCCCTCCCGAATCACCGGAGAGCTCGGGCCCAGAGTTGGTAAGGCCCCCGGCCGGAGGGTACGTGCTGTAAAGCCCGGGGCCAGCGAGGACCGGGCTGGAAGTCAATTCCTGTATGTACGAAAAAACGACCGTATCAGATAAATGTTTATTGATTCTTTTTCACCACTTGGGTGCGAGTGAATTTGTTGCACAGGCGCGGGCGGGGCACAAGTGGGATCCAACAGACACACACACACACATACACACTTTACTGACCCACCTGGATTGAGAAGGGCTGAATGGCTCCAGAGTTGGACATCCCACCGCCCGAGAGGAGCTTGGGAAAGAAAGAAGGGGCAGGGGAAGGAGGTCCAATGCTGCGGCTGGGGTGGTTCCCCTGCATTTCCTCCGATGCTGAATCACTGGCAAAACAAATCCTGCCTCTAGGACCTTACGGGTGGAGGGGCGGAGGGGCAGTAGATCCCTTCGAACTTTCCCTACTACTCCTTCCCTTAGTTGGTAGCAATCTTTCTCATCACATAATACTTTGGTTGCAACTTTACTGTAGAAGTGTAGTAGAATTACTCTTCTGATCTGCCCCCCTTTTAGTGTCTTCGTACCTTGAGTATAAGGACCCCCAGTCTTAGGTGAAGTTTATATTTCCCTCCTCTCCCCTATTCTCTGCCAGAACCCCTGGAGAGTTCTTCGGAGGTAGAAGGAGCTTGTTTCTAGAGTGAATGAATGGAGATATACACACAGAACTGAAACAATTTGGAGTCTCATAAAAGGCACATGTAAGATAAAACAAAGTTTGTTTTAAAAAGATTCAAGGAGGGAGGAATCATGTCCAGTTAGGTGGATGAGGGTAGGCTTTGGTAGTCACCTAAAATATGCTTTAAGGAAACAGTAATTTCTTCCCAGAGAAATGTGGGTGAAGACTTTCTACCAAGGATGCAATGCAAATGTGATATAATAGGTATTTATTATTTATAGGTATTATCTATCTTGTGTAAGGAACTCCAGTTAAGTGCTGGGGATGCCAAGATAATAGTGGTCACAGACTGTGCTCTCAAAAAGCTTACATTCTAATAAGAAATAACAGCGTAGTTCAGCAAGCACCTTATATTTCATCACAACAAATCTGTGAAGTAGGTACACTACAGGCATTGATTGTTTCCACTTTACAGATGAATTAAATGAGCCACAGAAGTTAAAGAATTTTTCTCCTGAGTTAAATGTCAGAGGTAGGGTTTGAATCCAAGTCTTTCCTGACTCTAAGTCTAAGGCTCTTTCCCCTATAATATGCTACCTTTCAGTTCAGTCTAGAATCTGCTGTTAAGGTGATGGTATTTCTTGGTGACCATGTATTGCAGGAACTTTGAAACATGGGACTGGAGTTCTGGGAAAAGGCCGAAGGTGAAGACACAGGCTTAGGAATCACTTGTATAGAAGAGAATTTCAAAAACTGAGGATGAATGAGATCAGCAAGGGTAGAGTTTAGGGAGAGCAAAGAAAATGATGAAGAACAGAACATATGGGGAATACTGGTGTTTAAGGGGTGGGTAGGAGAATGAGGAACCTGCAAAAGAAAAGTAGCACTGGAGTGTAATATTGTAGCCAAAAAAAAATAGAGGATCTCATGAAAAAGGGAGTAGTCCATAGTACTAAAAAAAGGTGGTGAAGCAATGGTCCTTGAGAGAATACTTTCTCTAAGATGGTAGGGATAGAAATTTGATTGCAAGAGGTTGAGGGAAGGGTGTAAACAAATTTCTCGAGGCAAGAAAGTGAAGTGGACTATAGTTTGAAAGGATGATCTTGTCAGGATTTGGGAATGTTGGGAGGGCATGTGGCAAAGATAATTGGAAAGGCCTAAAGGGGTTTTGCAGACAGAGTAGGGAACCAGTGAAAAGTAAGAGTGAATATACAAGAGAGGGAATGATCCTGGCTGTGTGACCCTGAGCTAGTCTTTTGACCCCTATCATCTAGCCTTTATTGCTCTTCTGCTTTGGAACCAATGGTAGTATTGATTCTTAAACTGGGAGGTTAAAAAAAAGAGAATGATCCACAGATATGGTAAGGATCAGGATTAGATCAGGAATAGTATGCTGTTTGGCTAAAATACATTCCAAAATATGTAAGGAAGGGCAAATTCCAAAAGTAAAATGCAGCAGGACTATGGAGGGATTTGAATGCCAGAATCAGTAGTTTTACATTTAGTACTGTAGGAAGTGAGCACAGACTTTTAAGCTATTATCCAGAGACCCTGCTTTTCGAGGGCTCCTTTGCTTCAAGTACAATCCTTCCCTTCATTACTCAAATCCTAACTGATTGTGACTGAGGGAGGTTTAGAAGAATTGTGATGTACAGAATGGAGTTGGTTTCTGTCAAGGTGTGCCTCCAAGTAGATTGTTCCCACTCCCTGGTGAAACTGACTAAAGGCCACCAAGCCTTTATCTTTCTGTCACCCTAAATTAACCTAGACTCCCATCCTAGCCCCAGACCTTTAGTTGGTCCCCAGTCTTACTCTTGCTTCATCCCACACTTGGCTCATTCTTCAGCCTCAACCATAGGGCTTCCTTGGAATGAACTTTTCTCACAATTTACTGTGGCTAAAGGGTTAGTGGAGGAAGGATGGGAAGTCCCAGAGTCCAGTCTCTACTAACTTTGCTTTCAGGAAGGGGGTGGAAGGCACAAGACAGTGCTTAAGTCTATCGTGGTCTGGTTGAAACTAGTGCTGGAGCATCATCGGTACAATCCAGGCTCCTTCTCACCTGTGCTAGCCTTCCTGGTCTCCGTTCAAAAGTACCCACATTCCACTCAGCTCATCTGCCTAGTACTCTCAGTGGAGAGGACTGAGGGTCATGAGGGGGAGGAGGGAATTTGAGAGGGTCATGTCATGCGCCCAAGAAGACTTCTGAGTGGAAAGAACTTAAACTTCCTTAGGAAGTATCTTGATTGGACAATGACTTAGATTTAGTTAGCTTTTATTAAAGCTCTTATTTCGTGCATAGGGCTGTGCTAGGCACTGGGAGATATAAAGATGAAAAACAGCAATGTTTCTGTATTCAAGGAGCTTACATTCTGCTGGCAGCAGGGGGTTGGTGTGAAAGAGAAGTGAATGAATCTCAAGTGCCGTGTAGATATAATACAAGACAGGGTGTGACGAGAGAGATCCAGACAAAGTGCTCCGCGACAATTTGAGGACGGAGAGAACACTAAACGTGGGCTGGATCATCAGAACGTCCGACAAGGCCAGTTCAACAGTGAAATAGCAGTCAAGTAAGATGCAAAATAAGTTCCCAGCCCAGCGCAGGTGTCCTTAAGGTCAGAGCTCTGGGAATCCCCTCAACGGGCTTGTCGCTTCCAGTAAGGACTACAGCTCCCAGGATGCAGCGGAGCCCCCACCGTGTAGCCCCAGTGGACTTGTAGTTCTCTTCGAATCCACTCTCCGAAGCCAAGACGAGACGCGGAACCACAATTCCCAGAAGTCCTCGGGGGAGTGCTAGTCTCTCCGTGCCCCAGCAGCGGCCGCCGCATCCTAGTCAGTGTCCGCCTCCTCCCGGCTCCGGCCCGGGACTCGGCTCCGGCCCCGTTACGAACCTGGAGGCTCAATGGCGGCGGCGCTGGCGCTGGCCCTTTCGGCCACCACCGCCTCCCCGTCACCTCCCACAGAGGAAACCCCCCCGGGAGTAGAGGCGCGGGACGACGGGGCGGAGGGCGAGGCGAGGTGCGAGGCCAGGTAACGAGGGAGGGGGCCGGGGCCAGGAGCGCGCGGAGTGGAGGCCCTCGGGCGCGGGAGCGCGCCCCTCCAAAGCTTGATGCCCGGGAGGGGGCGCCCTGTCCCGGCGGAGCTCCGACCTGGGAACCGCGGTGGAGCCCCCAGCCCCACGTGTTCGCTGTGCCCTTTTCTGTCCCTGGGCACCCCCAATGTTCCAGGAGGGAGTTGGGGGGGAGGGGCGAGGAGAGGAGAGTGCAGCTGGTAGGGGGCTCCTGAGAGCTGGTCAATCTCTCCCTCCCCCTCCCCCCCCCCCCCGGGCATATGTATATTTCCCTTCCTGTTCTCTAAAGCCACCCTCCTCCCCACTTTAGTCTCTCTTTCACCATCTAACCATCCGTCCCCCCTTCTCCCTTTTTCTGCTTCCTGTCCCATTGACTCACTCTTCCTTCCCCTCCTGCACCCTTCACTCCACCACATAGCGCTCTGCCGTCACTCCTCACACGGGCACCGCCCCACACCCCAATTCCAGGGGTTCTTAACCTGAGGACCCTCTTAAGAATTCATGGATGGATTTCAGAGGGTCCTTAAACGTGGATGGGGATAAAAAAAAATACATCTTTCTGTTTACTACCAACTTAAATTGATCAATTCCTTCAATTATAAATGTGGGACAAACATTGAGGAGTCCATAGACTTCACCAAATTACCAGAGGGGACAGTGACACAAAAAAGGTTAAGAACCCCTGTACTGTGCCTATCTTCTGATTTCCCTCCACTTCCTGGATTTTTCACATTTGCCCTCTCAAATGGTCTGGCATGAGCATACTCATTTAGAGACTGTGCCTTCTAGAGGCCTCCCTTTATACCCACTGCCACCTTCTCCAGCTGTTGAGGAGTGGTGGTATTGTCCCTCCCTATTACATGTACCTAGACATTCTCCTTGGACTTCAAACTTCATGCATTCTAAAGTTTGTTCTCCTCAGAATTGTGTTCTCATCTGGCTCCACCCTTCCATGGACTGAAGAAACATTTATTATTTCTTCCAAGTGTGGGGCGTGGGTTCTATGATCAGAATTTCCATCCCAGCTGCCAGTTTCTGTGCCAACCTTTATAAACATCAAGTCCTGTTTCTTTGCCACAGCTATTTAAGTTTCTAAGTACAGAGAACCTTCCATTTGAATGAGTATCATGGATGCCAGGGTTATTGACACACCACTTTTTAGAACTGATTATTTCATTATGAGAATTTAAAAAATATTAATTCAAAGTACAGAACAGATTTCTTAATCCCTAGACAATATTGCAAGAAGGTATAGGGGACCATGATACCTATTTTCAGTTATCTGAAGTGCTGCCATATGTGAAAATATTCCCCAGAACAAGAAGGAACAAAAGGTAGAAATTTCAGAGAGTGAGACTTAAGATTTTTAAAAAGAAAAACTTCCAAACAAAGTTTTGGGAACATGGAATGGAATGCTTCAGGAAAGGTTTTGAATAAAAAACTGACCATCAATGAGGAATGTTATGGGGCATTCTTGGGAGGGAAATTCTGTTCAGGACTAGCAGACCTTTTATGTCTCATCTATCTCTGAGAATCTGTGTTCTAGACTCCAGAATGAAAAGACATGTACCTTACAAAGAGATCATTCCATATGTACTTCTTTATGTTTTTTTTCTGCATGTTTGTACGCTAGAATCTTGCTTAATTGAGACCGAAGACCATTCACTATCGCTCATCCTTATTAGACCCTTCCACGTTAGAAGCTTTAAATGTCTCTCAGCTAATGGAGATGTTTTCCAAGTCTGTGCTTCTCCAGGTCAGATTTCTGATCATTTTCTCTGAAAGATGTGGTAGGAATTGTAATTTTAATCAGTTAGTTTTCATAGAGTGGAAGACTGGAATGCCACAAAAAACACCATCTAGATGAGATAAAGTAAGTGTATGAATTCTAAGACATCTCTGGCTAGTCAGGTGTTTTGTGAACATTAGTAGCAGTGTCAAAGAGGGAGGCATGTGCTTCATTTTCATTATTAGTTTGAGGTCCTGAGAGAAATATATTAATCATAATGGCTATGATAAGAATACTTTTTAAGAACATGAATTAATAAAAAAGCATTTACCCAGCTCATATTATGTGCCACACACTGTAAAGCACTGATTATACAGATAGGAGAAGAGACTACCTCTGGCCTCAAAAAACTTACCTTCTACTGAGGAGAACAACACTTAGGCAGTAGTGCCCAGGTATGGGTTTTTTTGTTCTGGTAATGTTCTGGGAAAAGGTTTGTCACAGGGATGGTTAGTGCAGCCACAGGATAGTGGATTGATACCATTCTTCTAAAAGCAATAGTAGTATTGATTTGATTATTCTCAGAGTAAGAACTGGAATAGGGGAAATGGTCCACACCTAGTGGCATGGCCTGAAAGAATCACAATCTGGCATTTGGGGCAGTGTGAGTACACACTGAACAAGAAAGCATGGCCCCAAGAAGGAAGTGGTTTAGCTCCTCCAGGGCAAGGTCTCATTCTTGGAGGTGTGAAGGGGTTGTGAGGAGGCAAGACAGGAAGCTGGAAGGAAGGCATTTTTTTCTATTTAGCTTTTGATCAACCCTTCTAGAGATGATACTGTCAGTGTGTGGATGATTAGAGCTTTGGTGCTTTAGCTTTGGAGTTTGAGGTTAGAATTAAACTAAATTGTTATCTGTTGCACAATAAGAGGTGAGTCTGTAGTCTGTGCAGATCCTTTTCAGCCCTAGCTAATTTAGTCATGTAGGGTGGGGCTTTCTGGGAAAACATTGAAAGTTTAGTGGAAGTTTGGATGCCACTTTGGGAAAAGTTTATTATTTAGTTGACTTTTGCCACCAGAGGGAGCAATTTGCTATCCCCTTGAACTTTGAAAATCTCTTCAAGTATCTGAGTACTGCTCATCCAATGTTCCTAATTGAGAAACTTAAAATCTCAGAGCAGAAAATTTAATTTTAAGGGGAAAATTTATATACTTTCACAGTCCATAACAAAAACACTTCATGTTCCCACGTGATATTCAGAAAGCATCATCTGCCAAAATGCCACAGAGGTAAACAATTTTTTTTCAACCCATACCTTCTGTCTTGGTATCAAATCTAAGACCAGAGAGCAGCAAGGGTTAGGCTTAGAGTTAAGTGACTCGCCCAGGGTCAAGCATATAGCAAATACCTGAGGTGAGATTTGAGCCCACGTCCTCTTAATTCCAGGCCTAGCCCTCTGTCCACTTTGCTACCCAGCTACCCCTCACATCTTTTTTTTTTTTTTTAATTGGCCAAATCACCTAGAGAAGTTTGAAAAAGAGACGAGATTTTTAAAAAGAGAGAGAAAGAAAAATCAGGTCAAGTATCTCCTCCTTTCCCTGTCATTTCAGGAAGAAACCCAGTGCTTGTTCTGTTAAGTCTTCCAGTGACTGAGTATGTTTTGTCTCTCCCTTGGGGCACTGAGTCTGGACTCAGTCTGTGGATCTCCTTAATTGGCAGGCTGGAAAAGGGGGAGGGAACAAGACAGATGGGGGCAAAGACAGCCAGTTCTTCCAGAACTGCTTTTACAATTTATTTAATTTCTTCATAATGGCCATAGGTCTATCGAGTATATTGCTATCGTCATTTAGTCTTTTTCAGTCATGGCTGACTCTTCATGAGCCCATTTGGGGTTTTCTTGGCAAAAATACTGGAGCGGTTTACCATTTCCTTCTCCAGCTTACTAACAGATGAGGAATCTGAGGCAAACAGGGTTAAGTGACTTGTCCAGAGTCACACAGCCAGGAAGTGTGTGAGGCCAAGATTTGAATTTATGAAGATGAATCTTCCTGGCTTCAGGCTTGGTGCTCTGTCTGCTGTGCCACCTAATTGCCCTCTATTGAATATAGTGATGAGAAAAATCTGGGACAGTTTTTGCTTCTTTTGAGATATTTGGCTATCCCTTTATGGGGTGCTGAACAGTATATAGCTGGAAGAGAAATAGGGACTAGGCCTGTGATTTCATTGATAAAAAGAACTAGATAAGGAAACTCTTTACTTGTGGAGGTAGACACTGTCTTTGCCAATTATAGTCCTGGACAGTTTCCTGCAACACTGAAAATTGAAATGATTTGCCTCAGGTCATGGAGCCAGTATGTGCCAGGGGCAAGAATCGAACCCAAGGCTACACTGCCTGTCATTTTATATAACTGATCAAAAATATTTTATTCAGTACTTAAAAGTCTGTCATGGGACAGCTCAGTAAATTGAGAGCCAGGCCTAGACATAGGAGGTGCTGGGTTCAAATGCAGCCCAAGACACACCTCACTGTGTGACCCTGGGCAAGTCACTTAATCCCCATTCCCTAAGTCCTTACTGCTCTCCTGCATAGGAACTGATACTCAGTATCCATTCTAAGACAGAAAGATGGCAAGGAAGGGAAAGAACAGGTTGGTTTGGTTGTCTGTGGAACTTTGTAGGCCCTTTTTAAAAATACTCATACCTTCTTTCTTAGCATCAATTCTAGGACAGAAGAGCAGTAAGGGCCAAATAATTGGGATTAAGTAACTTCTAAGATAGAAGGTAGGGGCTTTTTAAAATGTCTATTATGAGAAAAGACTAGATTTGATGAATGAATAGAAATTAATGGCTTTCTCTATGTGTGGATCAAACTTCTTGAAAAGCTGGAGTAGAAAGAAATAGAGAATTTTGAATCAGTAAGACTAGTGCTTAAGACCTGCTTCTGATACTTAGGATTGTGTGATCCTGGGAAAGTCCCTTAACCTTTCAATGCCTCCAGGTGGCTTAAGTCTACGCTCTATTGGTAGAGGGTATTTCTTTACAGCCACAAGTCAATGTCAAAAAAAGAAAAAGACAAATAATGGTAGAGTGTTATTGTTTTTAACTGCCAGGGGATTCAAAAGGAGAAGAGGAAATTCCTAACCAGGAACAAATTTAAATAAACTTGAGATTTGGCCCATTAAATTGGTAATTATTTTTATTATTGTTGTAAATAACAACAAATGTATGTGCTACTTTAAGTTGTTTTTTAAAAATCCTTTCCTTCTGTTTTGGAAGCAATCAATACTATGTATTGGTTCTAAGGAAGAAGAGTGGTAAGGGCTTAGGCAATGGGGTTAACTTGCTCAGGTAACACAGCTAGGAATTGTCTGAGGTCAAATTTGAATTTAGGACTTCTTATAGTCCTGGCTCTCAGTCAATTGAGACACTTAGCTGCCTCTGCTACTTTAAGTTTTACAAATGGTTCCACTTCCCTTTTTTTGGGGGGGGGGTAGAACTTACTGAGAATGGCATTCTGTGGGATTCCTCCTGGAGCCTACTGAGTGGTACAGGTGATAAAAGAAGAAAATTGTTTCCAGATAAAAATATAGTAACAGACGCCAGAGCAGTGGAAAAAGCATAGTTTCTGCCACTCATTTATTCTGTCTACCTCCATCTCTAACCATAGGCATCGTTTCTCTCCCTGAGAAAGAACCTTTGACTTTCTGGTGTGAGAGGTAGCAGTCCATCTAGGTGAGACCTGCATTCTTGAGGGTTGGTGTCCAAATGGACAATGAGATAGATATGCAAGGAATCAGACTGGGAATGAGGGAACCCATGTTCCTGATACAGCTATAAGCTTGCGTGTGTGTGTGTGTGTGTGTGTGTGTGTGTGTGTGTGTGTGTGTTCACTGAACTACATAGTTCAGTGTTTGTAAATGGATCACTAAAACATAAGTTAAGAGTTTTAAGAGAAATGTTATCTTCTTTCCACCTTCCCTCTGTCTCACTTCTTTTAAATCTCTCTAACTTGTGGCTTCCCAACCATCTCTCTGTCAGAGCTTTTCTAGGAATGCCCTAGCAGTCTTCTCACAGTCTTGAACTTATAGTTAACCATTTCAATTATATTGCTGTCCTCAATTCTAGAATTCCTTATTCCCTTTTCCTTGTGTCCCTCAGACTTGCTAAACCCTCACCCTGAGTTACTCTAACATCTGCCTTCTCTATTTCTATTCTTGTTCATCTCACCAACATTAGAGGAGATAATGCACGTGTGCTAACTGGGCCCACCAAAAACTAATGTCAATTAATTTCAACAAGGTCCTCACTATGGTCTGGCAGTCTTTTATTCTTTCCTGTTTGGTTCCCTGTTATACTTTTATTCTCCCCTAATTGACTACTTTTTAATCCTCATAGCTCTAACAGTATATTCACTCTCTCCTCAAGCCTCCTGCATCATCTTTTTCAGAGCAAAGAATTCTACTTCATGCTTTTACTAAGTAAAAGCTCTTCTCTATTCTATAGCTCAAAATCCCTGGATATCATCTCTTTTTTTATCTTTCATAGTTCCAAAATCTGACAAAGAGGTGTCCCTTCTCACCAAGGTCTGCCTGTGTATTTGTGCCCTGAATTCTGTCTACTACAAGAGTTTACCTTCTCAATTATTCCTTCCATTTTTAGTGTTCAATCTCTTTCTATCTGTTGGCTCCTTCCCTTCTGGCACAAAAACATACTGAGGTCTCCCCATCCTTAAAAAATCTTCAGTAATATCCCCTCCAGCTATCACCTATCACTTTTTAGCTCTTCTGCCTTTTATAGCCACACTCCTAGAAAAAGCCATTTACAATCTTTGCCTCTATTTCCTTTCTCATTCACTTTTCAATTTGTCCCACTCTGTCTCTGGACCTCATTACTCAGTGGAAAAAACCTTTCTCCATGCTAACTAGTGATCTCAACTACTACTTCTATTGACCTTTTCTCCAGTCATCCTTCTTGACCTCTCAGTAGCTCTCAACACTATTATCTACCATCACTTCTTGTCTTCTTTTTCCTTCCTGGGTTTTTGTGACAGATCTTTTTTGTCCTCCCTAACTAGCCACTTCTCAGCCTCTTTTTGTTAGATCATGATTCATCTCTCCTGTCCCCTAACTTTTGTCCCACATGGTTCTGTCTTGGACTCTCTCTTTTTTTCTCTCTCTCAATGATTATATCAGCTCCCCTGGGTTCAACTGTCATCTCTGTTCAGATAACTCCCACATCTACAGATTTATGCACAAAATATCTACATCTGCATATATCTATATATAACATTATTTCTCTGTCTCTCTCTCTGTCTCTTCCCCCCCCCCCACTGTCTCTCTCTCTTTCTCTCTCATCTTACCATTTTTCCTGAGCTCCACTCCCATATAACCAACACCTTATTGAACATTTCCAACTGGAATCTTAAATCCATCTTGTCAAAATGGAACTCATTATCTTTCCTCCAAAACCTACTCTTCTTCCTAAATTGTTGAGGCCAGCACCATACTTTCAGTCACTCTGGTTCACAGCCTTCAAGTTATCCTCAGTTCTAAATTCTCAGCCTCATTTTCAGCTCCTTCCCCTTCCTCTTTTTGGCAGCCCTCCCTGTCTCCATTCACACAGCCCCTGAAGGGTCTGGACTGTTGGATGCAGGAGCCTCCTAATTGGTCTTCTCTCTCCAGTCCTTTTTTCACACAGCTGCCAAATTGATATTCCTAAAGCACAGGCCTGACAAGTCACTCCTCTAATCCAGAAACTCCAGTGACTAGGATAAAATACAGACTCTTGCCTTTGGAAGCCCTCCACCCATCTTTGCAGCCTGATCTCTGGTTACTCTTCTGGAACACAGCCCTCTTGCCATTGTGCCTGGAATGTGCTTCTTCACCTCTGCCTCTTTGTAGAGATATTCTGTATCTTGTGTGTGCCCTGCTGTTTTCATGTTTGTCTCTCACTTAGAATGTGAACTCCTTGAGGGCAGGGACTGTGTTGGCCTTTGTACACCCAGCCCTTAGCTCAGTACCTGGCCTATAATATGCACTAAAGTGATTGTTGTTGACAGAATCCCTTTTTTTTTTAATCCTTACCTTTTGTCTTAGTGTTGATACAATGTATTGGTAACTAGGCAGAAGAGCAGTAAGGATTAGGCAATGGTGATTAAGTGACCTGCCCAAGGTTACAAAGCTAGAAAGTGTCTGAGGTCAAATTTGAACCCAGGACCTCCCATCTTTAGGCCTGGCTCCCAATCCATTGAGCCACCCAGCTGCCCCCAAGACAGCCTTTTTTGATGACTCATCTCAAGTGCCTTTCTTTGATGGGTTCCTTCTTGCCTCCTACAAGATGTTTTTGTTTATATATGTACGAGTTGTTCTCCCAATAGAAAACAAGCTTCTTGAGGGCAGACACTGTTCAGCTTTTGTCTTTGTATCCTCAGCAACTAACATAGTATCTTGCACATAATAAGTGCTTACAAATAAATACAGACTGACTGACTGAATGTGTAGATTCTGAAGAGTCAGTAGCCCTCCCTTGTCTGGTAAATGAGTGCTATTGTCATACTTGAAGTCAAACTCCAGGCTTCATCTGGTCTTGGTATGGGAATGCCTCCTCATGCTAGGACCCCAGAAGCCAGAAAAGAGGAAAACTTCCATTCCCTACTTCCGTTCCTTCACCCTCCGTTACCCAGTGCCTGGTGCTTGGGCTGGGCGGGGGGAGATCCGAGGTTCAGCTAATCCACCTTCCTTGCCACTGGGGCTCAGGGAGTGTAACGCCTAGTATGAGATTAAGATACAAACAGAAATAACTCTTGGACACCAGAAATTCAAAGACAGAAACAGAGTTCTAATATGTGCTCAGATATTCATGGTAGCACTTTTGTGGTAAAAAACTGGAAGTAAAGTTTAGGTGCTCATTGATTAGAAAGTTACCAAAGAATGAATTTGAATGAAATATTATTGTGTAGTAAGAAGTGACTAGGAGGAATTCAAGAAAACATGGGGAGAATTATGTAAATGGATGCAGAGTGAAATAAGCAGGATGAATAGCCACAGTGACTACATGGATGTCGATGGAAAGGTCACTATTATAAGGAAGAAGCCTGGAGTCATTGAAATACCAAGAAGAGTCCTGGCCACTAGACAGTGAGATCTGCTTCTCTTCTCTGGCCAGAGAGGTGAGGGGCTACCGGCGCAGAATGGTGTTTACAATCTGGTATTTTCTCCATATCTGTTTTGCTATAGTGAAGGTAGGGTTCAATTCTGAGCAGTGAGGTTGATAGGGTGAGGGGTATCTGGAAATTACAGAGGCAACAATAAAAGTTCATGTTCCTCTTGGCACTTTCTGGGGACCCATTCCAGCCAGAACCTCCATGCCCAGCTTCTGTCATTTCAATCTGGAGTGCTGAAATAAAGACTTAGCAGCCCAGTGGTGTGGCCCTCTGGGTTGCTGTGTTCACCAGACTCCAGGAGAGCTTAGCTGCTGCTTCTAATTTAGCCCTGCATACTCAGTTCCCTTGGCACCAGGATGGCTGAGGAGAGCAAAATGCAGGGAGAGGAGAGAAGAGAGGGCAGCGTTATTCTTAGTTGCCACATTGCGTGAGCCGGGAGTGTAAAGTTTCATGTTTGTTTGTGCCTGGTTTGGAGCACCTTGGAGAGAGGGAGGAGCTGGCAGAGTGCTCCTGGTGGGGGCATTGCTGGCACTGACATTGACTCTGACCGCTGGTGTAGGGAAGTAGAAAGCTTCCTGCCTAGGGCACTGGAGTGGGGGACAGGGAGGGAGAGGAGGCAGAGGGAGAGGAGCCCGGGGGCTCATGTTTATCCCTTTTGCTTGTCTGGTGCTATGGCAGCTCTTCTTGCCCAGGCTAAAGAAGGGTGGAGCAGAGCTTAAGGAGCCGGGCTGCCTCAGCTGGTGGGATTCAGGCCCCTAGACCCTTCCAGGGTGCCAGGGCCGGCCGCTAAATCAGGCTCGAGTTCCTCTCCCTTTCCTAGAAAACAAGTATGTCTGCTGGGACTGCTTAGAGGCAGACAGCAGAGCAGAGCTTTTGGAGGGTGAAAGGGAGCCCAGGACAAAGCTTAGGTCGCAGCCGGAGGGCAGCTCTGGGAGGTCTTACTAGTTTGTTGTTGGGCTGATTTTTTTTTTAAATCAAAGTCAGTGCTATTAATATCAGGTAATGAACATAATCTCTTAGCTAAGTTATCCTCTTATGCCTGTTGGCCTCTGCAGGACTTTGAAGTCAGCAGCTCACACTGGCTTTCTCCTAATGTAGATACTGTTGCCCTTACATCTAGCATATCAGAAACATTGAATCGCACCTTAAAGAAAACCCAAATTCCCACCTTCCTCTGCCACACCAGGTTCCCAAATCATTCCCTTGAGTCTCACCTTTAGAATAGCCAGTCATGGAGGTTCAGCCCAGTCAACTCAGAACTTTTGCAGATTTCTTCTGGGAAACTGTCCCTCCCAGCTCAGAGTTCTGTAGGTCTTGGTGAAAGAACTGAGAAGTTTAGAAGCAGATCCTCTTGAACCTAACTTAGGACTTAGGCTTCAGAGAGAGAATTATACTCAGAGCATCCTGTTTGCTACATAGTCCTGTGATTACTTCAAGTTGGGGAATGAGCAGCCCTCCTGGCTACCCCGGGATCAGGATATCAGGGTGCTGGGCCCTTGGAGCTGAAGGCAGGTGAGTTTCAGTCATCTTGTTTTTATTGCTGTTGGCTTCAGAGCAAAGCTCCAAAAGGAATAGTGGCCAGAAGGCTTTGCTGATGCAAAAGTATCTATGGGAATCGGGGAAACAATCAGGCAGCAGCCAGGTAAAGATCCCTGACTCTCCAGGATGGGGGTAGCTTGTTCTCATCGCCAGTTGTTCATTGTAAATTGTTCTTGTGGCTGGCATTGTTTGATTGCTTTTGTATGTAACTTCTTGACCAGAGGTAGAAGCATCTTTACAGAACTGTAAATGAGGGTAAGAAAAGATCCCTGTGTCGTTTTTCTACTCCCCCTCCCCCCAGTAAGTAGAAAAGGCTGAGCTTTGTAATCTGAGGACACAAGAAAATGTCATATTTGATTGTTAGAGGGAGAGATAGGATATTATATGGGAGGGGAGAGGAGAGAAGCACAGGGCCGATTTGGTAGTCAGAATAATAGGACTCATAGGATTTTGAGGGTTTACAAGTCTCTGGCTAAGGTTCATCATTGGCCTGCCTCTTTTTTTCCTTCCCATTAAAATCGTGGAAGCCTGGCGTGATTTCAGGTCAGATAACCACCATTCCATCTTTGCAAGGTGGACTACTGTTGGGACAGTGTCTGAAAGAAAATGGGGTGATAATTAGGATGAACTCATTAGGACAAGCAAACGAGTGAAATTGCCACAGAACTGTTTCTGAAAAAAAAGTAATGTCACTGTATTTGGTGATTGACTTAAAGAAAAGTTGGTTTTTCTGATGAGAGAAGAGACTTTTTTCCTATTGGATTCTCAGTCCTCAGTTAACTATTACATTTGTATTTGGGGGGAGTTTAAATCACTGACCACATTAACCACTGAAATTCAAGCAAACATCACTAAAAAAGGGGGGGATATAGTCATCTTACCGCATTTGTTTCAATAATAATAATAAATCAGTTAGTTTGGAGGAGGCTGAGAGGAAGCCCTTGATTTTGTCCTAATCAGTTTTTCTGAGTCAAAGGGCTTGTTCTAGGATTGTGAGGTGGTATTAGGGAGACAGTGGACAAGTAAGTCATTCACCTTCCTGGGCCCAAGTCTCCCCATTTATTAAATGAAGAAGTTGATCATCTCTGAGGTCCTTTCATATTTTAAACTTCTGTGATTCTGTTTCATGATTTAGAGATTTCAGAGTGGATTTCCTATTTTGAGTATAAACATAGCATGTGAGAAGCTGAGGTAGGAGGGACTGAACTAGAGTAATTGCTGCCTTCCTGGTTACTAGTGGCTTAGAACACCGTAAACATAGTAGCTGTGCTCATCAGTTTCCAGGGGGTTAATAGGAGCTTCTCTAAGATAAGGCTCTAGGCTATTTCCTTCCACTCCCCTCATCCCCTACCAAGGTCAGTGCCTCTGACCAATGGACATACTTCTTTGTCAAGGCAAACCATGATGCCTGTGAGATTACCAGAAATAATCTTCTTGCCAACGTACAGTAAAATTGACTTTAGCTACTCATAAAATCACAGAATTATTATTTTTTAAACCCTTACTTTTTGTCTTCGAATCAATACCAAGTATTAATTCCAAGACAGAAGAGCAGTTAGGGCTAGAATTAAATGACTTGCCCAGAGTCACACAGCTAGGAAGTGTCTGAGGCCAGATATGAACCCAAATCATCCCATCTCCAGGCCTGGCTCTCTTGTCCGCCAAACCACCTTGCTGCCCCCACAGAAGGATTATTGAAGGATCAGAGGCTCCTAGAATTTAGTCATAGAAGAGATCTTAGCAATCTTCTAGTAAAATCTCTTGATTTTACAGATGAGGGAATTAGAAGTCCAGGAGAAATGACTTGACCAAGTAAGGCCATACCACTAGAAAATACTAGGACAAAAATTTTAGCACAGGGCCTCGCATTCCAAATCCAGTGCCCATCACATTGATTATCAAGTACTTACTTCATGCTCTGTCTGTGTTTGCAAGCATTTAGAAAGGGAAAGGATGATCACTGAGAACCATTAGGACGTCATCAAGAACAGATTCTACCATACTCGTCTCATTTCCTTTTTTTTTTTTTTTTTTGGACAGGACTGCTAGACTAGTTTAAAAGCAGTGTGGTAGAGTGGTTAGAATGCTGTTTGGTATTAGGAAGACCTTGTTTCAAATTCTGCTTCCTGAGGTCCTTTAATCTGGAGGTAGGTCCTACCTCAGGTATTATTTACATTAACAATCACAGATTCCTATAGCAAGGGTAATAATCCGTATATTGTCCTTTAAAGTTTCCAAAGTGCTTATCTTCACAATGACCCTGAAAGACAGGTATGACTATTATCCCTATATTACATAAGAGGAAGCAGATAGGCAGAGGATAAGTGACTTGTCCAGGATCACACAACTAGGAAGGGTCTGAAGTCAGATTTGAACCCAGGTCCTCTCAACTTCAGGCTTGGATATTTATCCACTGAGCCACCTCACTGTCCCAATAAGCCCTCCTTTGTAACAAAGAAGAGCACCTGCACCAAACTAGTTAACACAATGATCTGAGCTGTCAGCATAACTGCAGAAAAGTTGTAGTGTTGGGGCCTTCACTCTGTACTGATAAATCCAGCCTGCCTGTCTCCTTTGAGGAGCCAGACTTTTTCACTCCTGTTTGACATGCCATCATTGTCATTCTTTATCAGGGAGCTAAAGTAAGCATAATTTATACAAATTTTGAAATGAAAAGGTTAATTTCTGGTACTCTTAACAAGCTGAGAAAATTCTCAGGGTGAATGAAGTCATCTATCCTCATATCTGGAAAGGGTTCAACAAATTCAAATTAAACATTGATTGCTTATAGACCTATTCTGTGTACAGCACTGTGTAGTTCATAGGTTTAAGATGTTTTTATTCCTTTTATTAGAAGACTTATGTAGGGTTGTGGCTATGTGGCTCAGTGGATAAAAGAGCCAGGCATGGAGTTAGGAGGTCCTGGGTTCAAATCCGGCCTCAGATACTTCCTGGTTTTGTGACCCTGGGCAAGTCACTTAACCTCCATTGCTTAGGCCTTACTGCTCTTCTGCCTTAGAACCAATACGTCATATTCATTCTAAGATAGAAGGTAGGATTTAAAAAAGAAAATTTAGATAGGATATGTTTCCATCTATTTGAAGGACTGTCAAGTGGTAGAAGTTTGGGTCACAGAGGGCAGAATTAGGAACAATAGATGGAAGCCATGAAGAGGCAAAAGTAGGGTCTGGGCAAGGAACAATCTTTCTAACAATTAGAGTTATCCAAAAGTGGAATCAGCTGTCTTGGGAGATAATGGATTCTCTTTCATTTGTAGTCTTCAAGCCAAAGTTGAATGACCATCTCTCTAGTGTGTTGTAGAGAGAATTCTTGCTCAGGTGTGGATTTGTATAAGATGGATTTTGAAATCCTGTCTTTATATGAGATTCAGTGATTCTGTATCCAGGAGAGTCATGGTCTATGACAATGTCTAATAGTTTCCAAGACTAAGATGATTACTTTCCCACTACAAGTGCCACAAGTAAGGCAATGATCAGTATTGCAAGGTACTGAACTCACCTCTATCCTGGGTTTCTCCTTCCCTTCCCCTTCCTCTATCTGGGGAAGAAATATTATTTTTTTTCCTCTCCTTGTGTTTAGAAAATAGTGAAGTCAACAAGCCTGCTTTTGGTTACAAAACATCTACTCTTCTTCAATCATCTTTGCATCAGAACATTTTTGTTTGTGCCCCAGCCTCACTACTGATGTCAGCTCTCCTTTGGGAATGCCTCTTGTTAGTTAATTGCTGCCTCAGAGGCACAAGAGGTCGAACAGAGCAAAATATATTGGCTAATTGTTCTGATTTTGCTCATCCATTCTCTCCTTGATAGGATGAGTCGTTCTGTTTTTGTTTTTCTCTTAAGAGAAAAGTCAGAGGACTTTTCTCATCAGATATTATTGATTGATTTTTTTTTATATACTGCCTAGATTTGGAATCTAGATTCTCTGTCTTGGCTCTTAAATATACCTCCTGATGTATTTAAGGTGGATAATAAGACCTGTGTTTTTACTCGCCAATTTTTAAGAAACCCAGAATCCCACCCTAGCCCACTATGTCTCCCTCAGCCTCATTATTCTTCTGCTCTCTGTGGGTGCCCCTGGGAACATTGGCATTTCAAAATTAGAGCAACTTAGGCTGCCCCCAGGGCTCTACTGAACAAGTAGTCCTTCAAAATCCCAGTATGTCTGTCATCTCCTAGCTCTGAGGTCAGAGCCCTGTCTGCTTTGCCTGGAGAAGAACTGCTTTCCTATGTTACCTGCCATTTACTACTCAAAGATGAATCCTTAGCAGCTCAGTATAAAGCTATTCTATGTCTCTAAATGAAATATAAGAAGAAGTTAAACAGACAACTTCCCAGGGGGAATAAAGGAAAAATTCAAAGCCCTAATTCCAGCTGTAAGCAACTAAGATGATGAGCAAAGTCCTGAGGGAGAGGGCAGGGAGAGAGACAGGAGAACCCTTCAGATTCCTGAAGAGAACTTCAAATAGAACCAATCTCACCTTATCTTTATAAGAGTCCTTTGTCAATGGGATGTTGCTCTGTTCAGAGTGGTGTGCCCAATGGATATGCTTACATTCCATCCAGGTCTGCAAGGAGGGAGGGAGGAAACCAGAGTTGGTGTTTGTTACTCAAGTTCAGGCTGAATCGCTGATCCTTTTATTCCTCTGTCTTGCAGCTGTGCCTCTCCGGCAAGTTCAGAAGGTTAGAGCTAGATTCTGACTTGTCCATAAGCAAGGACTTTTGCTACTTCCTTTTCCTTTTGGTGGTTCAGAACCCAGGCTGCTCTCTTCATAAGCAGTTGGAAAGAAGTGTCCCCACTCATGAAAATAGTGGTGATAGCTTGGCTTGGACAAAGAGGCTTCTGTCACCACTGCCATCATTTTCTTAATTGTATTTTCTGTCGTGGTCATCACATTGCATGTTGTCCAGTAGCTAACAGAAGGCAAGGCAGCTGCTAAGATCAAGGCCAGAGAAATCCTTGCTAGATGCCTGTTTTCATATACCTAGAAGGGACCTCAAGAGAGACATCCAATCTCCTTCTTTCAAGCTGGCAAAGCATTAGCCTCATTTTATAGATGAGAAAACTAAAGTCTAGAGAATTTAAGTGATTAACCCAAGAGATCACACCACTAACCAGGTAGTGAAAAGAGGGACTAGAACTCATTTCTCCTTTGTCTTAATGCATTATTCTTTCCACTATGTCAAAAGAATGAGTATGAGGAAACCCTTTGGAAAAACTGAAAAGTCTTATGCAATGTGATTTCTCCTTCTATTTCTGATTCTATCTCTACCACTAGTCACTGAATATCTTTCTAGGAATCAGTTTAGCACAGTGGGAAGAGTATTAGACTTAGTGTAGACCTGGGAAAATCTCTCCAGGCCTCAGTGACCTCATCTATAAAATGAGAGAGTTGGGCTGAGGCGCCTCTTATCTTTAAATCTATGTTTCTAAGTTATTGCCTAATCTCTTTAGTTCTCAAACACAGTTGTACTTGTTCTTGTGTTTCTAACTAAGCCAGGGACCTTCATTTCTCATTCTGTGTGATTATGGGCAAATCTGAAATTCTTTATGGCTCAGATTCTTTACCTAGGAAGTGAATTTATCAAGACTTGCCTATTAAATAAAGTTGTAGACAGGAAGAATGGTTAATAAAGATCTTAAGTATCTTTGAGTGTTAGAGAAATGCCAAATGAAATCAGATTGAATAAGAATAGGAAATTGACCTCTGTGTTTCTTAGGAACTTTTATAAAGTATCAGACTGGAAAGGGAATTGCCTCCTAGTTCTTTGCAGTGATTCTTCATCTAAATTCTCCTATATTTTTTTTCCTTGATAACAGCAGTGCTGAATCTCTAGACAGACTTCTTCCTCCTGTGGGCACAGGCCGATCACCCCGGAAAAGAACCACTAGCCAATGTAAATCAGAGCCACCCCTATTGAGGACCAGCAAAAGAACAATTTACACAGCTGGGCGGCCTCCCTGGTACAATGAACATGGGACACAGTCAAAGGAAGCTTTTGTCATTGGTAAGTCTCAAGTGCTTTTGGCAGACATAAAGTGGACTTTCCTCTAGCCAAGTTGTCACAGCCTGGAACTGAAATATTTTGTGGCCCTAGGTTCTTATCTGTTTTTCATGTAAGGATCACTATCAGGTCTTCAGCAGAAGACCATCTGTTTGGTTAACCCCCAAATGCTAAGAGCTTCCCATGAGTGAGTCTGTTCAGAATTAAGGCACTGTGCTTATTGAAAATATATCCAGTCCTAATTCATGTTTCTCTGTTCATCTGACTTTTTGCTCTCAGGTTTCAAAGCCTACATGATATAGGAACCTTGTTTCATTCCTGCTGGGCTAAGGTCTTAGACTTGCTTTATGTTCGGGGGCCTTTTTCTTAAGGGTAATAGAATGGAATTATGTCTGGTCTTCCATAGGTAGGTGAAGAGCTGTGTGATTTAGTGATGACCATTAGAACTAAAAAGGGTGAAGAGTCAGTTAATGACATAGAGCTTTCCTTAACACTCACTCCTCTCTGACAGGCCTGGGTGGAGGTAGTGCCTCTGGGAAAACCACAGTGGCCAGAATGATTATTGAAGCTTTGGATGTCCCTTGGGTGGTTCTGCTGTCCATGGATTCCTTCTACAAGGTGAGTCGTGTATAACGCCATTAAATAGGCTAGAGTTGATTAATTGATTTCTTAGTAAGGAATCATAGACACAGCGGAGTTTGTGATTTGCACCTAAGACACTTGAAGAGGTGAGGCCCTTGGTTTTTTAGAGAGAGAAGAACAGCCTGATGTGTTTGGGACCTAAAGAGATCAGGTAATATCACTGGCAAAAAATATGTGGAGGCAGTGGATAGGAGAGAGGTTCAAGAAGGAAAAAGGAAATCACAATATATTGTATTTTGTGCTTGTTTTTTCTGAGCACTTCCCTTTCTGTTATTTAATTTGTATTTCTGCTGAATACTGTCCATTCCAAGTCAGTTGCAGCTCTATAAGTGGTCAGCTTTGTAATTTCCCTCACTACCCTTTTGATTTCTTACAAGCTCAGGCCCCCTCTACTCTGCCCTATTCTAGACAGCTAGGTTCTTAGTGTCACTTTGCCTTATGCTCATACTCATGTGCGCGTATCTTCACATGGCACACACATAGCAGTAGTTGGGTGTTGTGAGCAGTCAGGTGGCCATTTTAACCAAATATAATTGTTAGACAAGCATGTGCCCTCAGCCTGGTATGTTGGGAGAGATCTATCTCTGCCCAGGAGAAACAAATGGGCTTCTCAGTGCTGGAGAGTACAAACAGCAGGCTGAATATATCAGTCCTACACTGCCTGCCCTCTCAGGAATGATGGGCACTGGCCCAGGCTCCTTTTTTGCTTCCTGGCAGGCCCAGGAGTTGATGATGCCTAGCTCTCCCCCTGCCTGGCACTAACCAAGTAAACAGCTAATAGAAGATGTTGTTCTTGGGAGGTCCTGGGCTTATTGCCCAAGTTTTCATTAGAAAGAAGGGCATCTAGTTGATACATTGCAATAAAGTGTTGTACCTGGCATCAGGAAAGCCTGAATTTAAATCCTACCTTAAATACTAGTTGTGTGACTTTGGGCAAGTCACCTCACCTTTCTTTGTCTCAGTTTCCTCATCAGTAAAATAGGGATAATAACAACACCCATCTTCCAGGGTTATTGTGAGGATCAAATGAGGTAATAATTGTAAAGCACTTCATACAGTGCCTGGCACCTGGTAAGTGCTACTGTTATTAGTAATCAATCTATGATGTAAAGGCCTTCACATGCCTTTTTCCTCTTCCTCATCAAAAACCCTAAGTAAAGGTTTTCTTTCAAAGTATCTGGTTCCTCTCTCTCTCTCTTTTTTTTTTTTTCTTTCTAAACCCTTATACTTTTCGGTGTATTGTCTCATAGGTGGAAGAGTGGTAAGGGTGGGCAATGGGGGTCAAGTGACTTGCCCAGGGTCACACAGCTGGGAAGTGGCTGAGGCCAGGTTTGAACCTAGGACCTCCCGTCTCTAGGCCTGACTCTCACTCCACTGAGCTACCCAGCTGCCCCTGGTTCCTCTCTTGAAGGAGGTCATTTGAGTGTGCTGAGGGCACAGGTTGATCCTCTTGACTCAGTTCTTTATTCCAGGCCTTCTCTGTGACAGGTGCTTACCAAGCAGCAACAAGAACAGGCAGCCAACAATGACTTCAATTTTGACCACCCTGATGCCTTCGATTTTGACCTCATCATTTGTACCCTCAAGAAACTGAAGCAGGGGAAGAGTGTGAAGATCCCCATCTATGACTTTACCACACACAGCCGGAAAAAGGACTGGGTATGGTCGGCATTAGGGGCCAAAGTCTGCTGCCAGGATTTCTCAGACCAATTTACACGCTTGACCTTTATGCAGCCCTTTCTGGCTTGTCTGAAATCCTGTGCTCTGCATTAAGGAAGGGGGGTGGGGTGGGGGTGGAAATCAAGTATGTTGAAATGAGTTGTTGAGTTTCCCTCCTTGAGGCCCCTCCTCACTTCTCTCCCAGCTCCCCTCATTGTTACTCAGTGACCTCTGGGCACCCCTCTCTACCTTCTGCAGTGAAACAATAAAAAAAAAATCCCAAAATACCAGTAGATTCCACATGAGTATCTTAGGCTAAAGGTCTATCTGGAAGACTTTACTGGTTATTTCTATTTCTGATTCTGCCTGGGACATTAGCAGGGCTTTAGATTAAGGATATACATTCTTGTTAGAAAACCAGCCAGTCCTATTTTTCTGAGATAAAATTCTGTCTTTGTGCGAGAGGGAGATATTCCCCATGTATCCTTAAGCCTCAGCTTCATGATCTCCAAAAGGCAGAGATGCTATAGGGGAAATTCCTGGTTAGACACAGATTGAAAGGCAGATTTAATCTTAATGTAAGAGAGAACTTCCTGTCAGGGGTAGCTGTCCAAGGTGGCAGTGGGGATAGAATGGATTGCCTTGGGACATGGTAGGTTCTTTCTCACTGGAAGTTTTCAAGTGGAGACTAGATGGGGATTACAGAAAACTCCTGTTCAGGGACAAGTTATACAGAATAGCCCTCTGCAGCACCTTCCAACTCAGACTCCGTTAAAGACTTTAGAGAACAGGAAGTAGACCTGAGGCAAGGCTCAAGATCAGGCTAATTCCTGGAATGGTGTTTGTGTCAGACACCTAACTGGTTTGACTGAGATTCCATGAATTATGATCAGGAATCCTGAGGAAGGGGTCAAAGTCTTGGACCCTGGATCTAGAATTCAAGAGCAAGAATAGGAAGGATCCTTCTGAAGAATAGATAGATGGGGGTAGCAAGTTGGGTCAGTGGATTGAGAGCCAGGCCTAGAGACAGGAGGTCCTAGGTTCAAATCTGGCCATAGACACTTTCTAGCTGTGTGGCGACACCTGGATAAATCACTTAACCCCTATCACCTTAAAACAAACAAACAAAAAAAGATAGGTAAAGACACTAAGAAGTGATGTTGATCACCTTGTCGAAGAGCTGGAATGAAACAGGCAGGCATACTTTGGAATTCCTAGAAGGAGAGCTGGATCCTCCTCTTGGAGATCATGACCAAGCAAGACCATTTTTCTCTACTGGCAGGAGGGTTTATGCTATCAACATGCCAAAGAAGCAGTTAATATGATTTCCAGTTCTTAGTTCTTCTCTCTAGCCCCTACTCCCTGGTTCTATTACACATTCGGCTTTCTTTCTTATTCTGGGCAGAAAGCAGCATATTCCTTCCCCTCATACCATTCTTCTTGAGAACCACTTCACTGCAGCCAAATGAATCTTGTTATCTTGGGAACTTTTTTTTTTTTCAAGAATATCAGCCATAGCCGGATTCACTAAAACCTCTCTGGTAAGTCTGGCTCCCAGTTGGTTTCAGGGTCCCAGAAGGGAATGGCTTAGATAGCCGTTAGTTGTATGGACTTAACTAGAATCTTGATTGGTGGCCTTTCCACTGAACTTGGTGATTGAGGATGTTCAGCTTGAGTGCTGGCAGTGGTGTTCTTTTTCTTTTTTTTAAATCTCTTCCTGTAACTGTCAGAGTTCCCTGACAGGTTTGTGATTATCTTGCAGAAAACCCTGTATGGAGCCAATGTGATCATTTTTGAGGGAATCATGGCATTTGCAGACAAGCAGCTCTTGGAGGTAAGTGTGAGGTGGGCATTATTCTGGAAAACATGGAGGTTGCATCTTCCCCAGGGTCAAGTAGCCAAGGGTTTTAGAGGGACTTACTGCCTGTTGCTGGGCATTGCTACCTGCAGAGGGTAAGGAGTGTTCACTGAGAGCTTTCCATGGAAAGCTTGAGCAAAGCATGAGGCTTCATGGAAAGTGGCCAACATCTTCTGTATGATTGTTATGACAGTCAGAGGCAAGCCAGAAGGATTTTGATGAGTTGACTTGTAAAGAAGCTTTTCTAAGGACCTGCATTCAGGCTGTAGCACTAATGTGGTGTAGGAAAGTAAAAGGAAAATTCCCCCATAGTCGGAGGTGTGACTCCCAGATGGAGAGTGTGAAGTGCGAGGGAAATGAAGCTTTGGGGCACCCCTGTCCTCTTCCTGGGGTGACTTCTTCTAGGCTTTCTAAACTCAGCACCTGTGAGGTTATCTTTCCTGTATCACCCACTGAGCTGTCCCTTAGAAAAAAAATGCCACTTCATCTAATCTTATGTTTCAGCTCTTAGATATGAAGATCTTTGTGGACACAGACTCGGACATCCGTCTGGTGCGACGACTTCGAAGAGATATCAGTGAGAGAGGCCGAGACATCGAGGGGGTCATCAAACAATACAACAAGTTTGTCAAGCCAGCCTTTGACCAGTACATCCAGCCTACCATGCGTCTTGCAGACATTGTAGTTCCTCGAGGTGAGCGAATGCAAGAGCCAGGCAGAGTGTGGCTGAAGCAGCTTTGCTCTTCCCTGGAAAAGAGAGAAGTTAGAATATCCCTGGCACTCCCCAAGGGCTGGGGAGAAAGTAAAGTTATTATCATGACCTATGGCCACTTCTGGTGTTCAGGTTAATGTTCAATTTGACACAAGATTACAGAGATCAATCATTAGCAGTATAAGAGTTAAGTTTTTTGAGCATTTCTTAAAATAATATCACAATTAATGTATACCTGGAGTGCTACAGGGGCCAAAGGAAAGGAAATGCTCATCTGTCAGTCTGTTTCTAAGGCAACTCTTTCGAAGTTTCGTAGTATTGTATCCTATTCATTGTATTTGTCAGATTAGGAATAATGTTGTGCAGCTGGAGAGAACATTTCAGGGGTGTAATAATTAAAAATAATATAGACTGAGAGTAAAAGGAGAAGTAATATTTTAATTAGGGCCATGTTGGTAAAATAAAGAAATGGCCACGCGCCTGCTAAATCTATTTCAAATCCCCCAGCATTAGTCATTACCTTTTCTCACCACTCCTATGTACCAAAGAGGCAGTCTCAAGCTCGACCTCCCAATTTAAGCTACGCCTTACGTTAGCTCATATCAAATCACATCAAAAACCAGAAACCCATTGAATCATGGAAAATGTAGTTTCCAAGTCCCCTAATCATCCACAGGAAGTTTGTCATATATCCAAATATTTTAAGGCTCAAATGAACCCCAAATACCTCTCAATGGAACCCCCCAAATTCCAAATAACACAGGGGACCACATCTGGCCCATGGGCTGTAGTTTGTCCATCGCTGGTCTCGGGTATTACAGTAGCCCCAGATTCCAGGACCTATCTCATTCCTATCTCTGGACCCTCTGGGAACTGTTCACTCATCCCCTCTCCTCCTTGGCCTTTTATTTGGACTCTCTGTTCAAAGTATCTTCCAATGAATGATTGTTGTTTAGAGGTTAATTTTTTTTATTGATTAGCTGAATGGTAGGTGTCTGTATTCTCCATTGTCTTTCTGCCTCTGTGTATGAAAACACTCCAGTCCTTTTCTAAAGGATGTTTCCTTCAGATCCCTGTGGGTTATCACATTGTTTGCTCTTAAAGTAGAAAACAGAAAATTGAGATGGATAGCCACTAGTTTTTCCTTGAACTAGAAACCAGGGTTTGCATACCTCTTCTCAGTGGAACTATTCAGTGGTCTGGCCTCTACTGGCTGCTTTGATCCTTCAGGGAGTCATACAGGAAAAAAGTTGTTATTTTATTTCCAGTCACTTTATATAGGTAAGGAATAGGAGAATGGATGAGAGATCAGGGAGCTTTTGCTCTCTTTTAAGTAGAATTTACCTGAGGCAATGCCTTTTCATACAGCAGCCAGAGCAATAGAAATCCCTGATTAATTGCCAGTGGAGCTTTTTGAGTTTTTATAATTATTACACCAGAATAATTTCCGCCTGTTACTTTCTCCTATCCCAAAAGAAATTATTTCTTACAGTCATTTCAGCAGCAGATGTGAAATGAGTGGTGAAAGGGTGGGTAGAGGAAGTAATTAAAGTTTTCCTCTGGAAAGATCCGATTTCTCTTCTTCGTGTTTAAAATACTCTAACCAAGAGCGCCTTTTTTTTTCCTCTTGTCCCCAAAGGGAGTGGAAATACCGTGGCCATTGATCTGATTGTTCAGCATGTCCACAGCCAGCTGGAAGAGGTAAGCTCTGAGAAAGCCATAGGGGCCAAAAGAAGGCTCTCAGTTCAAAACAGGCTCGGGCCTTGGCAATTTCAAACTGCCTCATTCATTGTCTCAGACCCATGTGAGGGTGATGGCAGATTCTTTTCCCCAGCCCCAGAGCTGTCTCCTTCGCTTCCCTTAGCTTGAGAGAAACCAGACAGTGTTGTACCTTTTTCCTCCATTCTGCAGGATGCACAAGGGCAGAGCTAGGTTTTTCCCAATTCTCCCCCAACTCTTCTCCATATGTGCCATCACTATCATTCATGTTATCAAGGTACATTGTTGCTGCCTACATCCTAAAAGGATAGATAAACATTCCAAAAAACTTTAGCATCATTGCTTTTTCATACTCATTGGTCCTTGTCCTTGGCATGTTAGGTGCTCATTGGCATTCTCTGGTCATGGGGATTTATGTCTCTCAGAGGTAGCAGAGAGTGACTCTGTATCTTTATAAATTGAGAATATAACATCTCTTAGAATTGACTTATTTATATTATTTTATGTTAAGAAAATGATTATTCAAGGAAAACCCTAATTTTTTTTCTTTCAAGAATGAATGGTTAATTAAAGTTTTTTAAGTAAAAAAAAAAAAAAAGATGAATTGGAGAGGGGCAGCTAGGTAGCACAGTGGATAGAGCACTAGGCCTGGAGTCAGAAGGATCTGGGTTCAAATATGACCTCAGACACTTCCTAGCCGTGTGACCCTAGTCAAGTCATCTAACTCAAATTGCCTAACTGTTGCTGCTCTTCTGTCTTAGAATTGATACTAAAATAGAAGGTATGGGTTATTAAGAAAAAAATGAATGGGAGGTATTTTGGGAGGGTTATTAACTTTTTGTTGTATTAGAACACTTTGTGAACCTTCTGAAACTATGTTGTGTCTAATATATGGTAATATAACCATTTCTGATTATACCTGCATCCTGGCACACAAATGCCTTATCACTCTGATGAGATGATCAGAAAACAGTGACTAAAGGGCTGTTCTCAGAGCCCTAAAGCTGTCAAGACCTTTAATAATCCCAAATGTCATAGCAAATCATTATCATAATCACTGACATATACATATAGCATTTTAAGGTTGGCTAAGCTGTTTACATGCATTATCTCATTTGATCCTCACAACATCCCTGTAAGATAAGTATTGTGATTTATATGATGTTGTGTTCATGGTCACACAACTAGTAAATGTCAGAGGCAGGCCTGGAACAGAGGTCTCTTTGGTCTCCCAAATAAAGTCCAGAACTCTTTCCACTGTATCACATTGCCTCCAAGGTCTCCCGTGTCCATCTAGTCCATCCTTTTTTTGTTTGTAATCAGGCTTCACTTAAATTTTAGTCTTGGTGGGTGTCTCTCATGTTCTAAAATCTGTTGAAAAGGTTATTGACCTCTTTGAGGGATTCATTTTGATGAAAACCTCCACCACATACAGACCCTCATTCCTGTCTCCTCTTCACCTGCCTGAATTATCCCAGATTTTGAGTGTCAGATCAGTAAAATTTAACATTAAATTTAGAGAATTCCAAGTAGTTATTTCAGAGTTTTATAAACAAACTGCAACTAGGCTATTCAGGAGTGACTACTTTGATTTTACTAAATTTCTTCATACTTTTTGATGCATTTCTTTCAGCCTTGAGGCTATTGTTCAGTCAGTCCACAAACATTTTTGGAGCTGCCCTTTTGGCTAGCTGTTCCAGCCACCAGAGATCCCACCCTCAGCCGTGAATGTGCTCAATAATGAGTGGTGCTTTGCCTTAGTAGAATTGGCCCCTCCTTGCGTCCAGGGTTGACTGGGTTGTGAGGAGGCAGCCCTGCAGATTCTCTAGCCTCTCAGCTCAGCCTTCCACTGGCAGTTGCAGGACATAGTATTAGACCTCTCACTGTCTCTAGAGAAACCAATCACCTCCTAGCCTGAATCCTGTTGTCACTTCAGAAGACAGGTGAAAGGGAGGGAGAAGCTGGACTTGGGAGGTCCGGATGCACAGGCTACTCACAGAGTGACCCAGGAGCAGAAAAGATCTCGACCAAGCCAGTGGCTGACCTTTCCCTTCCCCTCAGGCTGGCCTGATGTTCCCATATCCCTCAAGTTCCATTCTGCTTTAGCCACATGCTTGCTGTATGGACCAAGAAAGCTCAAACCTTCAAAACTGGGAAAAGTTATAGGAGTGATATAATGAGGATTACATGTGAGATTCAGTTGTGTTTTTCTCTGTCGTTGAAAAGCAAAATAATGCCTCTGTGGCTATTAATAATGTGTAACCCTAATTGCATTTTGTCTTTCTGTGTTGCTGCCACAGCGTGAACTCAGCGTCAGGTAAGAATTTTAATGTTGTCCTGTTTGCAACAAGTGAGGCATTTCCAATACCTGGTTTGAGCTATGAGGGAAGGTTAATGTAATTGAGCATATATCTCTAAATAAACTAGAGTGTCCCTATTGGTTTTACTTTTTGATAGAATCATTGAATGATCAGAATGAGAATCTCCAAACCAAAAGGGATTTCACCAAGCATCTAGGCCAGGCATCTGAATTTACAAAGGAAGAAATGGTAGCTCAGGAAGGGAAAGATATTTGTTCATGGTTGCCTAGTGAGCCATTGACTGAGCAAGGCTAGAATCTATTGCACCTTGCTTCCCCACTGTTGCTCTTTTTGACATGGCACCCAGCCTCTGAAAGCTCAATCTGGACAAGAGGTCTCTCTCCGCCTTTTCAAAGAGGCAAACAGCTTTATTTTTTTCTTTACACATGTGGACAATAACTGTATTTAATCCTTTGGGAGATGGAACACAAGATCATTCCCTGCCAAAGAGGTGGTCTTTATTTTATTTTTAACCCCTTACCTTCTGTCTTAGAATCAATAGCTATGTATTAGTTACAAGGCAAAAGAGCAGTAAGGGCTAGGCAATGGAGGTTAAGTAACTTGCCCAGGGTCACCCAGCTAGGAAGTATCTGAGGCCAGATTAGAACACAGGACCTCCAGTTTCTGGGCCTGGCTCTCAATTCACTAAGCCACCTAGTGGAAACATGGATGCCACACTAGCTGTCTCCCAAAAGTTTTATTACATTTTTTTCTTTTCTTTTTAAACCCCTACCTTTTGTCTTATAATCAGTACTAAGAATATGCCCCTTTCCATTTTCTAAAAATTCAGTTGTGGAAATTAAAAAAAAAAAATGGCAAATTGGGATTTTCCCCATCTAGATCTTGTTACATTGACAGAGAATACATTTTGTTCGTCAACATTTTGAACATGAGATTTCAGGGGCTTTGGGTTGTTGCCTTTTTAGGAAATTTTGGCTGCCTAATGGCAAAGCTTTGATGGTTAATGCATGATTTTAGAAGTGAGACATTTTAAAGAGTAAATGTAATTTTTTTCAATATGGAAGGAAAAATAGTGAATTTCTTGGCAATTCCTTTTTTGTGGCGAAAGTTGCTTGAGGTTAAAACAAGTTATTGGCCTGGAAATCCTTCTCCACTTATGTGATAGACTCTCTCGATTAGGACTGTCTGCTCCTAGTCTAAATGGAGCCCCAGAAATTCTAAATAACACACAAGGGAAGAGTAGTCACATGGGGATTAAACAGATATCTGTATCCCTACCATCCCCTTCTTAGCTGACCCTAAAAATTCAGCCATCTCCCAGAGAGCGAAGTCTGTTGGGCAGTAGAGTCCCTGAAAGTCTCAGAGAAAGATCTGACCTCCCTATACATGTACTATGGAGCTGGCCCCTTAGCTGTCTGTGAAGTCTCTCTCATAGGCCTCTTGGAGAAAATCTTATTAGTGACCTTAACTAAATTAATTAATCTTTACACTTTGTATTTAAGCAACAACAATAACAAAATATATAGAAAAACTTGGGTTGATTATTGTTGAAACAAACAAAGCACAGAGGGGCAGCTCTTCTCATAGGCCTAGCCTTCAGGGTCACTTGTTTTCCCAAAAAACACCATTGTAAGTAGGAAGAAATTGTTACCATTTCAGAATCATTAGGATTGTTCACCTCAGGGTGTTCATGAGGGATTCTCAGGTAGTTTTACTAGAAAACACAACTGAAAAAAGCTTTGAGATTTTGGAATCCATTTAGAATTCAAAGCTTGAAATTAGCTTGGAATTAGATTATGGGAGCCCACAGTTTACAGCAGCAAAGTCTATTACTTATGAAAGGTGTGTTCTAAGACATCTGTATTAACCTATACCTTCATGATTAAATTTAAGAATTTATTTTAGTCCCAGAAAGTGCATTGATAATAGGAGTTAGTGTTGCAATAGTATTAGAACTCATGGTCTTCAAATTTTCAGTCTAAAACATCATGCTTCATGGGGAGGAGCCATGTTTTAGATACTGAAATCTACACTGATGGTTTGGTTTAATGATGGATATGTCATCCATAAAAGCCCACTATGTATTTGAAATGCCTCTGTGTGGAGTCTTTGTTGCTTCTGCTTAGCTCTTTGCCTCTTGTCTGCTTCCTGTAAAACTGCATGATGCCTTTGCGAGGCACTTTCTGAGAATTGGTCACCTCTCAGATTTTTAAAAATTTGTTCTTTGTTTCCTTTTGAAGTTTTTGTTTAGCAAAGAAAAAAATGAAAATAGTTTCCAAAAGTTTCAACCTTTAGAGTGTGCCTGAGAACAGCCTGCTGAATTTTCCATTCATTGGTCAGCCACCAGGAAGTGGTGGCAGGAAGCCCCAAGTACCTTCTTCAGACACAGGAAGCAAGATTACTGTGCTTGGGAGAAGTTCCTTCGAGGGCCCCTTACAGACACGTCAACAGAGTGGGCCATCAATGGACAGTCTGCAAGAACAGAGGACTCATGGTCCATTCTGCAGAATTTCCTAGCCTCTCTTCAGTTTCTAAGAAAGTACTAGGAAAGTGCTCCACTCTCTCTTCCTCTGTGTGGCCATCTTGTTTATCAGTATACTACAGCCCCAACCTTGTGGTCTATAGGAGCATCTCTCCAAATATATATATACACACATATACCTGCCCTCCTCTATGACGATTCCCTCCTTCTACCTTCTTGTTAAAATGTAGCCAAGAGTCCCAGAGGAATCTAGGATTTTGGTACATCTGGAGCCACTTTGCCATGCATCAGCACACTGACTGGGAAACAGTGGCTTAGAAGTGGTCCAATCTTTGAGGCTTGGGATGGGTGGAATGGTCTGCAGCTGCTGACTGCTCAGGTGGACACATGCCTGGTGACTAAAGATTCTCCTTACTCTCCCCTGGCCTCCATTGTCAATCAGTACCACATGGAAGCTAACTCCAGGCAAACAAGCCTCTGGGATCAACCCTTGTCAGGGATCAGACATTTGGCTTAGGTTGGGACCCCTAGCCAAGCAGGTGTGGTATTTGGAAGGTCCCTGGATTCTGTGGCATCAAGGAAGCAGACAAAGGCTGTTCAGATAAAACCATCGCAAGGCTGTGTCTAGGATCCTCTGTGATGGAACCGGGTCCTGTGACTAGCAGTGTGAACCCTTATTGAGAGTGACCCTCAAAGCCCTAACTAAATAGCTTTCTTCTTTTTGTTCTCTTATTGTTGTTGTTGTTTTTTAAAAAATGAACCCCATGTGCTTCCTGCCTTGTTCCTTCCCTGAACATAATCTTCGATCTGGTGAGCAGAGGAAGCTACGCTGGGATATGTGAGGAAAAAGTTGCACTCTTTTGATTCTGATACTAATTGTGTTAGCTTGGTAGTTGGGGCCACCTTCCTCTCTCCTTGACTGGGCTCATTTGCATGTGGGGTTTCGTGTGTGCGTGTGCTTATGCATGGGCACAGGGCCCACAGTAGGGCACGGAGGGCACGTCCCCAGGCATAGCCTGCAGCACCCTCTCCAGGATCTTTTTTTAGGACATCAAGCAGGCAAACCACCCAGGATCTCAGCCAGAGCCAGATAGGACTGTTGCTGATTGCTTCCATATCTCCATTGCCATTGTTCCTGTGGAATTCCATAAGCAGCACACGGGGTTTGCAAGCTCTGCCCCAGCCTGCAGTTTTAACTCTTCCATCCGAGCATGGAACAGTGGGAGAACTTGGATTCAGACAGGCCACAGATTAGAACTGGGGGAGCCCCTGCATTATCTATGAGGAGTGCTTAGATCTAGCCCTTTCTGGAGAATACAGAAGCAATCTGGTTATTGGAAAAAGAATGAACTCTCTACCCTCTGGGAAAAGAGAAAGAAAGGTCTGTTCTCTGATTAAGTGGAGTTAGGACAGCTCTGACAGACCTACCATTACCATCTCCCTGGTGCCTGCTGAAGCAGAGATTCTCTCTTGTTTGGATTCTTCCTCCTTCCATTCTATCCCTAAGAGGGGGGTGAATGGTGACTCATTCCCAAGAAAAATTATGTCCAGACACCATAGAATTTGATTCCAAATAAGTAATTAGATGATAAATTGAACAACAACAACAAAATCATCCCTAATGTTTTTAGAATCATAGGCACAAGACTGATTTGTATTTTTAAGCCATAAATATCCCTAAATCATGCTTGTTTGGTCCTAGGTTGTGGTGATGATATCTGCCTGTGACAGCCTAGAAAGGTCACTAACCTCCACTGAACAGTTTTTTTTTGGTGGGGCGGGGGGGAAGTGGTTCTTGTTTTTTGTCATTTGCTATTCTTTTTTTTTAATGGAATGAGGTGCTTGTCTTCTTGAGGAGTGACCAGAAATTGAACTTTCTTTGCCTTTTCCAGTCCCAATCTCTTGCCATTTTGGTCCATTTGAAACAGGAAACTTCTGGACTAAATCAAAGTAACTTTTTTCAAGAAGCTAGGACTTAAAAGCTTATGATTAATTTCTGTGCAATTCAGAAGCAGGAGAGTGTTGAAGAATTCTGCTTCTTGGGTGGGAAGAAGGGTGGGTCAGAGTGGGCAAAGAAAGCTACTACAATTCTCCCTCACCAACCAGGTTCAGCTTACTTCCTGGCCCACTGAGGTGTTCTCTCTATTTCACAATTAAAATCCCAGGAGATTAAAGCTCTTACAGGCCTTCTAGTTGGCATTACACTGTTAGAGGCGACCAGCCTCGTCATCTGGACCTATCCAGCATAGCTGAGAATGTGAGAATATACCACTGAAAGCAGGCTGTTTCCTGGACTTTGTGGTACAAGTTTATCTCTTGTTCCCCATCCCCTACTTCTCATCATGCATTACTACTAAATAATTACCATTTGACCATTTTTCCTGCCTGCCCCTGTAACAGCTCCCCTGCCTTTGGGCTACAAAGAGGAATTATTTCCAGACTTAGTAGCTGATTCACTGTCACCTTCCCCTCCTCATGGGGCTTCCTCACTTAGAAAGTAGATATATAGACATGCCTGTGTTTGGGCAAGGCTCAGGAAAGAGCTTCCTTTAAATCACATGGATTAGTCACATAAAAGTCAAAGATCGCCCACAACATGGTGAGATAGCCAGAACACCTTAGAGTACTGCCTGCCAGATAGGATTCATTATCAAGTACTGAGTGCTATTGTTATTTGCATCTGCTTGGCCAAGAAGGTGGAGGCTGGTATGTCCAAGTTGGATATTCCTACTATCTCCCTTCCTTGCTTCTTGCCTAATTATCTGCTGCTTTATGATTGGCTTGTGTGTTCATTAACCTCACCCCCAACTCCTTACCCCCAATGATGCTCCCAACTTGTAGCCAGTAGCTGGGGCCCTACTTATTGTACCTGGTGAGTACTTGGCCTTCCCTTCCCATAGAGTTGCAGAGAAAGGAGTTGGCTCATGGAAGCCCAATAGAGGTAAAATGCCAGCACAATAAGCTCCTGTGCTGATTTGAAAAGGCAATGCCTTCAATACTTTTTGAAAGACAAAGTCTGCTTTGGAAGGTTTTAGGATGTATTTGCCTTGGATTTAACCTTTAATGAACACAGCTTGTATCAAAATGTAGCGGCCCCGTTTTGGTCTATAGTGAAGTTAGGAGACTTGTTTAGACTCTGTTATCATCTAAAGCTATAGTTCTGAGGCCCCTCGGTTTCCAGCTGAGAGGCATGCCTCACCCCTGCCTCCAAAGGAGCATGCTCATAGTTTCTAATTTGAGTTAGACCTGGTTAAGTCAAGTCTCCAGATGATTTGGTTCCAACTGGAGGGACCAGAGGTCTTAGATTGTTTTAATGGAATAATTTGGGTGTCAGGGAAGGCCTACTAGATGCTTGGCTTACAAGAGTCAGCTTTCCTGTGTATTAAATCCACACACTGTGCAACCTTACCGCCTTTGCTGTATCACCTAGAAGGACAAATCAAGGCCATGTGGCTGGGGTGGATAGTTTGGCAACAGTTTCCCTCTTGTCCTTCCTTTTGGCTAATGTTGGTAATGTGGCTTTGCCTCTCCCTTGAGGGCCTTTCATGACCATTGCTTTTCTCTTGATTTATAGGGCAGCATTGGCCTCAGCCCACCAGTGCCACCCTCTTCCCAGGACCCTTAGTGTGCTGAAGAGCACCCCCCAAGTGAGGGGGATGCACACCATCATCAGGTATCTGGAACAGCTGGTATAATTCCTATTTCAGACAGCAGGAGGAAGAGGGCAGTTTTCTTTGATCATGATGGGGTCTTCATTTCTAGGATGCCCAGGGTCTGTAAGCACTGGCCCTTGGCACTTGTTGAATTAGGTGTCACTGCCATTATTCTAGAGCTTTCCCCTTTTCAACCAGTCTGGTCCCCTGGCTTGGGTGAATTTAGGTCTCATTGTTTGGCTTATAGGCATAGAGTTTTTTGGTTTGGGGTCCCTCTGCCTCCAGGATATTTCTTCTAAAATATTCAAAGGCAGATTTCAATTTGATATGACAGACTTCTGAACAGTTAGAATCTGTCTTGAAGTGGAATCCACTTTTCAGATCTTCAGACAGTGACTAACTGTCAGAGTCTTGCTTCAGTTCAACAAACATATTAATGCCTTATATGTCACAAGGCCTGGTTTAAGTACTGAAGATACAAAGACACAAATAGAAACAGTCCCTACCCTCAAAGAACTTACATTCTCTTGAGGACAGGGAGATACACTATGTATATAAACAAGCATGTTCCAAGTAATGCAGAGTCCATTCAGAAGGGAAAGAGTGCTAATGCCTGGGGGGATTAAGAAAAGGCCTTGCTGTGAAGACTTGGCCCTTCAGATATACTTGGAAAGAAACTATCTTTTCTACTAGATGGAAAGGTGGCAGGGATTCTTTCTAAACATGGAAGGCAAGTCATGCAGAAACATAGAGGACAGACATGGTCATTTTGGAATAGAGACCACAGAAGTCGGGGGGGTAATATGAAATGAAATGGGAAATTGTCTCTGGAAAGGATAGGTTGGGTTGGATGGCCTCCCGAGGTCCCTTCAGCTCTGAGATTCTCTGACACTGGTGAGACCGGGACCACCCAGTAGACAGGTCCTCCAGAGACCAGCCCTAACTGTACTACTTGTCTTAAATCTGGGAAAGACTGCTTCCTTCCTGCCTGCAGAAGAATTTGGCTCTTCCCCCTCAGCAGCCTGATAACTGGACATTATCCTGATAGACTTAAGGGCCAACCACCAGGAAATGGTTCTAGAAGAGAGAGCTCTGAAGTGGAAGTGGAAGCGGTCTGGGAACTCAACAATATATTCAATGGCTTTTTTAAAGATATAGTTAGATTCAACACTTACTAACTTCCTACCATATCATTATCTTGGCATAAAGAGTAAGATCCCCTCTTGTCTATAAGTGAGAGGTGATGCCATCTGCCCTCTCTTCCCTCCCTTGCACTCCTTCCTAAACTTAGCCCATGTCTTCTCCAGGGATAAAGAGACCAGTCGAGATGAGTTCATCTTTTATTCAAAGCGGTTAATGAGACTTCTCATTGAGCATGCTCTCTCCTTCTTGCCCTTCCAAGTGAGTATGCCTAGCTTCCTTTTTGCAAGCCAGTTTACCTGAATTGTCATATTGCCCCTTTGTTTAATAAGTACTGCTTATATTGCCTGCATGTTTGAGACCTGCATATTAATAGCATCACTATGTTCCTCCCTCACATGAACTTTGTAAAATTATATATAGAATTGTAATCAATTTTTGATCTTTGTAATAAAGGAATTGGAAAGTAAACAAACCTGTGCTGAAGGGTTTTGGTTTGATGGGAGAAACCCAGGAGGCTATGCCTTGGCAAGTAATGGGGACCGGCTAAGGGCCCCCTTGGGCTGTAGCAGTGATGCAAGAGCTAATTTTCCATGGGAAGGAAGTTACATCTCTAGTGCTTTTGAAGGAACTACTATCTGCCAACTCACATGTCTTTACCACTAAGGAGGAGGAATTGAACCAGATGGGAAAGTTCAGGTCCTTGTTGGGCAGCCAGATTATGCTTCCACTCATGCCTTCTCTCTCCTTCTCCTTTTGCCTAGGGCTGCACAGTCCAAACACCTCAGGGGCAGGACTATGAAGGAAAAACGTATGCTGGGAAGCAGGTAAGTGAGAGGAATGGCCTGACTTCATGTTGGGGGTCAGGGGAGGAATGACCCTAATGACTGCCAACCTGGCAAAAGGCATGAAGAGAACTAAATAGATTATTGGAATATGAGTAGAGCTCTCGGACTGAACGACCCCTCTAGACTTCCTACTTTCTTCCACTATGGGGGCAGATCACAGGGGTGTCCATCCTAAGGGCTGGGGAGACCATGGAACCAGCACTGCGGGCTGTGTGCAAGGATGTCCGAATTGGCACCATTCTCATCCAGACCAACCAGCTCACCGGCGAGCCAGAGGTAAGGACTTGGGGAGGCCCCCCCCATTGCTGGGAATGTAGGGATAGAACCAGATTTGGAACGAGGACATTGTCGAGGAGGGTGGGCCCCTCTGGGGTTTCTGCGGAGTGCATAAGACCGGTGCTGGGCATGGGGATGGACTTTACAGGGGCCAGGGCAGCACCTCCCCCTCCCACGCGCCCTCACCCCGGCCTCCTCTCATTGCCCCACAGCTGCACTACCTCCGGCTCCCCAAGGACATCAGCCAGGACCATGTGATCCTGATGGACTGCACAGTGTCCACGGGTGCAGCTGCCATGATGGCCGTGAGAGTCTTGTTAGTGAGTAAATAAGGGAGATGGAATGGTGGCAGTGGGGAGGGGGAGCATCCCTGCCCCTAGGCGGCCTCACTACGGACAAGCCCGGGCACCCAAAGCTAATGAGGGACATCAAAGTGTATTGGGGTGACTGTCCAGGAGCTGCGCAGAGTGGGCCTGGGGGATCCGCTGTAGGATCAGGGGATTTAGAGTGAGAACCGACCTTAGAAATCACCTGCTCTGGCTTCAGATTTGACAGAGAAGGAGACTGAGGCCAGAGGAGGGGACTTGCTTAGGGTCCCACAGATGGCGCACAGCGGCGGTCAGGGTGTGGAGCCGAGTTTTCTGGCTCTCTGTGGCATCCTCTCTTCCCCCCACACCATCTTCTGCCCTCAGGATCACGATGTTCCGGAAGACAAGATATTCCTGCTCTCGCTGCTGATGGCCGAGATGGGTGTTCACTCTGTGGCCTATGCCTTTCCCCGGGTGAAGATCATCACCACAGCTGTGGATAAGAAAGTGAATGACCTTTTCCGAATCATCCCTGGCATTGGTGAGTGCCCTTCCCTCAGCAGCCCAAAGTCCCCCATGAGCCAAGCCAGCTTGGATCCCCTCAACCCCCCAGCACCTCTCCGGTGAGGGAATCGCCCCGATTCAAAGGCTCAGGCAGAAAAATAGACCCAACGTGCAGTTGTCCCTCCAACGAAGGAAGGCCAAGCGGTCCATAATCCAGAGATGGCTTTTGTGGGGCTGGGCGGGCATAACGTGGTCTCTAAACTATTCCTCATGTTGTGAGGGAGCAGCTAGATTTTTGGAACGTCCTCTAATCCCACCCCCCATGGCCTCGTGAGGTTTCTGGTGGTCACAGTTATGGATGCAGATGATGGGGTGGCAGAATGGGGTAGTGGCAGGAGCCCCGTCTAACGAATGTTACCAGGCCTGGGTTTTAGTTCCAGCTCTGCTCTAACTTAGGTCAGTCCCTTTTCCCCTCTGGGCCTCTTAGGAATCTGTCGGCATTAGTATCAGTGGATGACAAACAGAAATCTCAGGGACTCTTCCCATCCTCTTGACACAGGGTGATCTTGAGAGAAATCCCGGGGCCCAGGAATCCTAGACAGTTTTAGCAAGAGGCTCAGTGTTGTGGGCCCAGTTGGCATTGGCTCTAATCCTAACCCGGCCAACTCTAGCCCGTCCCGAGTCACCTCTCTCATTTGCCTCTGAACAAGCTGGGGAATATCCCATCACGGCATTCTGTCCTGACCTCTGCAGGGAACTTCGGAGACCGCTACTTTGGGACAGATGCCCCACCTGACTGGAGTGATGAGGAGGAGCTGGCCGCCACTTAGCACAGCCTTGCAAGGGAATCTTTGCCTTCTCTCACCCTTCCCCTCCTCTGCCTGGACAAGTCTTCCAGGGACTCCCAACAGGGCTGGGCAGGACAGGGCTGTGGAAGAACCTGGACTCACATTCCTGGGCTTTCAGTGGAGGGAGAAGAGAGATTAATATATTTTTCATTTAACTTTGCCAATATAATTTATTCCAAAAGTTTTATTAAAAAATGAAATAAAAATATTAGCCAAATTGAAGTTACTGGTAGGATTAGAACTGTGGACTAGGACTTTTCCTGCAGCCAGCTTCCCTTCTGACACCCCAACCCCAAATTCGGTCCTTGAAGCAGAGAAAGGGGCCGGGGGCCCTGAAGGGACTGAACGGCTCCCCATCTAGTACCCTAGCTTTTCTGTGGCATGACGGTGAGCCCATCCATCATGGAAAAGAGAGGGAATAAGGGGCTGCTGGCGCCCTCACACCAGCTGTTTGCAGTGCTTCTGAGGCCTCTCTACATCTCACCTGGCATGAGACCATTGCCCATCCTGCCCAGGGGAGGAGGAGCGGAGCACACACGCCCATCCTGTGTGGAGATCGGGCCTCAGCAGCCCCCTAAGGTCTGAGACACCAAAAGCCTCGGTCTTCTTCCTCCCCCAAAATCTCAAATGATGTGGTTGCAGTTGTCTTTCCTGCCAACAGCCATGGGGTTTATGCGTGGGTGTGTGGGTGTGTTTGGGGGGAGGTGGGGTAGTTATACTTGGATCCAAAACTGGGAAACGGTTAAAAATAGGAGGAGGAGGAGGGAGGAAAAGGGGCAGGGTAGCCTGCCCTACCACACCCTCTGAGCCAAGCAGCGGCAAGGAGGCTTTTTCATCCCTGTCAGTTGAGTCAAGGCCAAGCCTGTTCTCACTGGGTAGCAAAGTCAGAATCCCCCACTTCTCTCAGACCGTACTGAAGCCTCCTAGATACCTCCCTGGGCCAGAGACAGCCATGGAAAGCGGCCGGCCTCAGCCACAGTTTTGTCTCTGTGATGCAACTGTGAGGTCCAAGGAGACCTGCCTTCCCCTGGGCCTCTGCCTTCTCTTTAGGAACTAGGCCAGAGAGACCTCAGGACACTGAAGTTTGGTAACTGTGATGCTCGTGAAGGAACTTTTGAGATAGGGCTATCACCACAGGCAGCTGATCCAGGCATACAGTGGAAGGAAGTTGGGGCAGTAAGGTGGGTAGATAAAGGCAGTGTCCCCAGAGCTTCCTGGAGCAGCCCTGCGAAATGTGTGCAATAGTCATCAGTGATGTAGCCGGCTGAATGGGTACAGGCTGCTTCCTAGAAAGTCTGGCCCATGCCTCGAAGTTTGGGCTCCCTCCCGGCCTGAGGAGCCAAGCTGTCTCCATAGGCATTTGCCCACCCGGTTCCTATGGGGCCACCCGGGCGCAAACCCTGAAGAAGCCGGGGAGGGAGAAGTCGAGACCCTGTTCCATTGGTTAGAGCTGGTATCCACCATCCTTCCCATCCCAGTTTACATTTTCACTTCTTGCTTGGACTAGTAAGGCTTCTCCCGAGGCTCCCTACCTTCAGGCCCCCCTTTCCAATCCGCCTGCCACAGAGCTGCCAAAGTGATTTTGAATCCCACGTCCTGCTGGCCCCTTCTCAAGAGCATCCATTCATTTGCCAGAACAGAAGCATTTCATTAAGGACGGACTCTCTGCTCGTCACTGGGGCTTCACTGGCAACAAAACAAAGCGGGCTCTGCTCTCAGGCTCACATTCTGCTGGGGAAGCAACAGATAGGATGATGACTTTGTGTTACAGAACTTAATGCATTTATACAAAATATACAACACACACTTGGAGACAAATTCTGCACTTACAAAATACAAATATATATATACAAATTATACGTAATATACAAACATAATTCTATACGAATTACACATTATGTAGACTCTAAAGGTAATTTGTATTCTACAAATAGAATACGAACACAAAATGATTTAAAGCAATTTGGAAGGGAAACTAACAACAACAGGCATCAAGGAAAGCCCTTCTGCTTTAGGAAAAAATACAAGCTCTTTAGTTAAGTTCCTTGAGGTTGGAGAACTCTCTTTTTGTCTTTGTTTCTCCACTGTCTGCATGGTACCTTGGTGAAAATATTTCATAAATATCTGTTGCATTAAATATCTGGCACTTAATGCCCCTCACAACCTGATTCCAACCTAACTTGACAACCTTTCTACATAGTCCTCTTTAGATAGTTATTCTGTCATTTCAGTCGTGTTCATTCTTTGTGACACCATTTGGGGTTTTCTCTGGCTCATTTTACAGATGAGGAAATTGAGGTAAACAGGGTTAAATAACTTTCCCCAAATCACACTGCTAGGGGAAGTGGCTGAAGTCAAATTTGAACTTGTCTCCCTAACTTGGCTTGGCACTCACTATGCCACCCAGCTGGCTCTTTGGGAAGTCTGCCTTTTAGCTGAAATACATTACTAGCCATTATTACATTTCATCCTGCCATCTCCCACCTCCTTGTCCAGAAAAGCATGTAGCGTGCCTAGAACGCACTTGCTCCTTATCTCTGAATGGTAGACTCCCTTTCCTTCAAGGCCTGGCTCAGAGGCCAGATGATCTAGACAACCTTTCTTTATCTCCCAGTTAAAAGTTTTCTTTAGGAAAGCCCTTCTTGGCTCCCTTATACTCTATTTTATATCATACTTATTTGTATGTGCTTAGGATAATAGATTTAGAGTTTGAAGGGTCCTTGGGGCTATCGAGTCCAACTAAATTCATATAGAGAAACTGAGGCTGAGAGAGGCTTTGGAGACAAGGATGGTTTTTTGTCTTTGCATCCCCAGTACCTAGCATAGTGTCTTTTTTGTTGTTGTTTTTGTTAACAAATGTCCAGTATCAGTTGGATTTCGCTGAAGGAGGTGGGTATGAGGAAGGACAATGACCACCAGCTCAGTGTGACCTAAACAGGGCAGGGTGTATGTTGTGCCTTTCTCCCCGCAAAGAAAAGAAAATGGGGGAACCCAGCAGGACTGTGACTAGTCTGATGCCCAATTAGTTCTAGCTTGTAAGAACTTGGAACTGACTTCTTCCCTCAGCCTTCAGTGTTCTAATTTGTTTACAGCAACTTCAGGCAACCACAGCGGAAAATGGTGTGGGTGTGGTGGGGGGGCTGAGACCTGCACCCTTCTCTCCTGACCATCCCCCTCTCATTTGGCAATGACCAGAGCATCAGGGAGAAAACAGCCCTGTGAGAAGGGAGATAGAGATCTCGTTGTGCAGAGGGAGGTAGAATCCAGCCCTGGGAGCTGCACTGGTGAAACCTTGACTTCCCACCCAGGGCCATCTGTTCATTTCTCACTTTGTGACCACATGGCCAGCTTCCTCCCTGCAGCAGCCAGCTCTGCCACAAGGGAGCTTCGTATTCAAATGAGTCACTTGGGCCACTCTAGGTCTAAGAGCATCTCTTCCCCTGCCCCCTCCACTGTCTCGGGAAGGACATGATGAGACCAGGTAGGGTTGATTGAGTGCTTTGACCAGAAACTCTGGGTTGAACTCTACACTTGCAGATTTTTCACTTTCATATCTATGACTGGCCTCTCTGGTTTCCCCAAAGCTAAGGCTAGTCAAAGGCTATGGGGCAACATGAATGGCTAATTTATGAAATTATGAAACAGGAGCAGGCACTCCAAGATTCTTTGGGTTCTTTCCAGGAAAGACTATCATTGGTGGTGGGAAATGAGATAGCAATCGCACTTTAATAAGGCACAACGAACACGTGTCGAAAAGTGGTACAGACGCAGATGGTGTTGCGGGGATCAGGAATGGAATGGTGAAGAAAGCCGGCAGGGGGAAAGGATGGAGAGGGGGAGAAGCAGAGGCACAGACTATCACTCATGTAACCATGGTCCTAGGCAGCACGGACCCTATGGAGAGGGGAGAGGGCTGGGCAGGGGGCCAGACAGGAGTTTGAGGTCTGTAAGGAAGACATTTATTTATTTATTTGTTCATTCATTCACTCATTCGTCCATCCATTTAATTTATTTATTTGTTGTGTTTTAGTCCTTTTTATTTTATTTTTTTAATTTTAATTTTGAATATTTTCCCATGGTTACGTATTTCATGTTCTTTCCCTCTCCCCCAAACCTCCCTAACCCCTTAGCCAACACACAATTCCACTGGGTTTTACATGTATCATTGATCAAGATGGAAGGATGATATTTAAAGGAGTCTTAATTGTGGTTTGCTAACGCAGGCTAGTACATCGAAGCCTGCCTTCAACTCCCTTCGCCCTTACAAAGGAATGAAGGGGTATTCTCTGGACAGGGGTGTTATGCCAGAAAGAAGCAAGAGTTACTAACTTGAAATGGAGAGGTTTCCTTTGGGAAGAAAGTTGTTTGGACCTTGAGGCTTGACTAATGCTTGGCCCAGAACCCCCTTCAGGTAACTACCTAGTGCAGGGTAAAACTGTCCAGCAGGTGGTCTTGACCTATGATGTCAGGCTTGAGTCAACAGCCTTTCCTCCTGGCCCTTCTTCCCCTTGACTCCCCTTCGTTTCAAGAATGCCGCTATCAGACTGTTATAAGAGGTATATTATTTATTATAAACAAAATAGGAGAAGGGCAGTGGGCAGAGGAGAGCCCTTATCTAGTTTCCCTGAATAAGGTCGTCCTTCCTCTGGTTGAGCCAAATGGCAAGATCAGGAATTCACCTTCCCTCCCCTAATTTACTTAATCTAAATTAATCTATACATCAATAATATATCAAGGTCTTTGTGGTAAGACAGGTAAGGTTGAAAAGTCTTGGGGGTTCAGTTCAGTGGCCTGCTGAGTCCGCTGACCCCTCAGGCCCTGGAGACCTGAAATCTTCTAGTTGAGGTCTGAGGCTTTCAGGAAACACACAAGGTCTTTGGGATATATATCAGTGTTCGAAGAAACCCTTGGGTTGGCTCTCGATTGATCTCAGGTGGGCAAACGTCCTCCCTCTCTTCACTAGATCCAAGATCAAAAGCTCCGTCCTTCAGGCTCTCTTTCCCATGATCCCTCGCTCCATCTCAACCGCTGCTCTGTGTCACTCAAGCCTGCTTTTGAACATTCCAAAGCTTCACTCATGCAAGCCTGCTCTTACAGGTCTCATAGGGTTTGGGGGTGGGGGGGGAAACAGCAACTCCTATCTTTGCCATGTTGGGATTAGTTCAGTAACATATCTAAATCATCTCAAAGTTATCTGTAAAACACCAAAATCATCATCCCAAAGTCATTATCAACTTTTTTAAAAAATTATTTAATTGATTAATTAAAAAATTTTCCATGGTTCCATAATTCATGTTCTTTTCCCACCTCCTCCCATCCCCCTCCCATAGCCAATGCACAATTCTACTGGGTTTTTCATCAATAATAGATCAAAACCTATTTCCATATTATTGATATTTGCACTAGGGTGATCGTTTAGAGTCTACATGCCCAGTCATATCCCCAACAACCCATGTGATCAAGCAATTGTTTTTCTTCTGTGTTTCCACTCCCACAGTTCTTTCTCTGGATCATTATCAACTTTTTGATATTCTCTTGGTCTAGAACTGTGAAGGTTTGGATTTTTCTCTGGAATTCAGGTCCTAGGCCAGAAATTTTGACAAGATGGTTTCTTCTGGTGTGATATATTTCTAGGGTAGGAATTTTAGTTAAATTATATGATATAATTTGTGTCATATATTATTAGTTGGATGGTGCCAGGCCTGAAGTCAGGAAGATTCATCTTCCTGAGTTCAAAACTGGTTTCACATAATGACTAGTTGTGTGACCCTGGACAAGTCACTTAACCTTGTTTGCCTCAGTTCTTTATGTGTAAAATGAGCTGGAGTAGGAAATGGCAAACCACTCTAATATCTTTGGAAAGAAAACCCCAAATGGGGCCATGAAGAGTCAGACATGACTAAAATGACTCAACAAAAAATAAGAATTTGTAAATTATGTTCCTTTGATCATTCAGTTTGTACATGACTTCCAGGTTCCATTTTGGAATCTTATTTCCTGCTAAAACTAACTATAGGGGCTAGAAGGGGGAGGGTGGTGAGAGGGGCCAGAACAAGATCCAATTTTAACACACCCTGGGATGAGCCTCTGTTGGTTTCCTGCCCTGTCTAGTCCTAGTGATTCAGGTGCCTGGTTTCTCTTTTCCAGAGCCCACAAGCAATTTGCTTCAAGTCTCTGCTGATCCCTTCCCTTCCCTTCCCTGCCTGACCTGGAGATGAAAGGGCTAGTAGAATAATTTCTGGATTCATTCATTGTTGTGTGACTCCAGTTAAGGGGTTCACCCTCTCTGGGCCAAGTTCTACAGTCAATAGAAGATAATAGAGCCTGGGCTCAAGTTCAAAGAAAGTCTTGAATTTAGCAGGCAAAGAACCTTTCGATTATGTGACAAGCCTTTGAATAATAGTTCACCAAGCCTGGTACCATCCAAGACATTGCAGAAAAGCTAGATTTACCACAGAAGCTAGGAAGGACCTCAGTGAGGGCATTTGATTCAATTTAGCAAGCATTTATTTTTTTAAAATCAATTCTGAATTTCTCTCAATTACATACAGAAACCATTTTTCACAATTGTTTTCTGACATTTTGATATCCAGATTCCCTCTCTCCCTTTCCTTCTACCCTTCCTCTCTTCTGATTCTGAGATGGTAAATAATCTAATACAGTTTATGTGAGGGCCGTCATACAATACATATTTCCATCTTCCTCATGTCATGAAAGAAGACATATATTACACCTAGGAGAAAAAACTCATGAAGAAAATAAAGGGAAAAAATATATATATATGTATATTTTTAAATTTTAAACCCTTAACCTCTGTGCATTGACCTATAGGTGGAAGATTGGCAAGGGTAGGCAATGGGGGCCAAGTGACCTGCCCAGGGTCACACAGCTGGGAAGTGTCTGAGGCCAGATCTGAACCTAGGACCTCCTTGTCTCTAGGCCTGGCTCTCAATCCACTGAGCCACCCAGCTGCCCCTGGAAAAATATATTTTGATCTACATTCGGAATCCAACTTTTCCTCTTCTGGTTATTTTTTATTTATTTTTAAAACCCTTACCTTCTGTCTTAGAATCAATGCGAAATATTGGTTCCAAGGCAGAAGATCAGTAAGGGCTAGGCAATGGGGGTTAAATGACTTGCCTAGAGTCACACAGCTAGGAAGTGTTTGAGGCCAGTTCTGAACCCAGGATCTCCCATCTCTAAGCCTGGGACTCTGTCCACTGAGCCACCCAGCTGCCTTTCCCCTTCTATTTATTAAGCATTTATTTTGGGACAAAGCATTTACTAAGGACTTGCATTGTGCCAGGTTCAGTTCTCAGTGATGGGAACAAGAAAACAAACCAACCAAATCCCTTCCACCAATGAACTTACATTCTACAAGGAGAAACAATTTGTACTCAGACAAAAGCTGGGGTCTGGACCTGTCATTTCATTGGTATAAGTTCTGAGTGAGGAATTTTTTCTGCCAGTGTAGGGCAGCATCTTTTCAGCAGCTTAGAATCTTCCAGAAGTGCCCAGAATACAGAGATGTTAAATAACTTGCCATTGGTCACATCTGTTGTTATGTGACAGAATAGATGTCAGAATTGAACCTTGAACCCAGGATTTCCTGGGTCCAAGGCCAACCTCTAGCCCCTATTCTATTTTTTAAATTAATTTATTTATTTTAAAATATTTTCCCATGGTTACATGATTCATGTTCTTTCCCTCCCATCCTCCCTTCCTCCTCCTGGAGCCAATGAGCAATTCCACTGGGCTGTACATGTATCATTGTTCAAAACCTATTTCCATATTATTAATATCTGCACTAGGGTGATCTACAGAGTCTACATCCCCAATCATATCCCCATTGAGCCACGTGATCATTCATAAGTTTTTCTTCTGTGTTTCTGCTCCCACAGTTCTTTCTCTGGATGTGGATAGTGTTTTTTCTCATAAGTCCCTCAGAATTGTCCTGGATAATTGCATTGCTTTTAGGAGAGAAGTCTATTACATTCAATTGTGCCACAGTATATTTGTCTCTGTGTACAAAGTTCTTCTGGCTCTGCTCCTTTCACTCTGCATCAATTCCTAGCGGTCTTTCCAGTCTTTATTCCTTTGAGCACAACAGTATTCCATCACTAGCATATACCACAATTTGTTCAGCCATTCCCCAATTAAAGGGCAGACCCTCGTTTTCCAATTTTTTGCCACCAAGAACACGTCTAACCCCCTTTCTAAATAAAGTTAATATGAAAGGGGCAGGTTAGTAGCACAGCGGATAGAATTTCAGGTCCAGAGTCAGGAAGATCTGGGTTCAAATCTAGCCTCAAATACTTCCTAGCTATGTGACTTTGGGCAAGTCACTTAAATCCAGTTGCCTAGCTCTTGCCACACATCTGTCTAAGAATTGATACTAAGACAGAAGGTGAGGGTTAAAAAGAAGGTAAATACAAAGTAATTTGTGCTAAAAACAGGGAAATCAGGAAAGGCTTGCCTAGGAAATGTCACTTGAGTTGAACTTAAAAAAGGGATGTCAAGAGCTGACAAGACCTTCGTGAACTGATGCGGAGTGAAATAGGAGAACATTGTACACACAGTAACTGAAACATCATGGAATGATCGAATGTGATAGACTTTGCTACAAACTGCAATGCAATGATCCAGGACAATTCTGAGGGACTTTAAACAAAAATCAATCAATTAATTAATTTTTAAAGTGTTTTTTTTTTCATGGCTACATGATTCATGTTCTCTCTCTCCCCTCTTCCCTCCCCCAATTCTGAGGGGCTTATGACAAAGAATGTTAGCCACCTCCAGAGAAAGACCTGCTGGTGAATGCGGATGAAAGAATATGATTTTTCGATTGTATATTTGGGTTTATGATTTGGGGTTTTGGTTTTATAAGATTATTCACCAACAAAAATGAATGATACAGAAAAAATAAAATTAGTTCAATTAAATTAAAAAGAGGTAGCTTGTGCGGAAAGATGAAAATGATGGGGTACAGGAGAGTTTGTCCAATCCATACCCAAAAGGAAATCAATCTGTCTCCTACAGCCCAGACAAGAAGTCACCCAGGCCTCTGCCCAAAGGACTTGAAGAACTTTTCTTGGTCCTGAGTGTATTAGCACAGAAAAGGGCTTAGAACAGCAAGGGGTGGCAAGGGAGTTGTCTCAGAAATAACTGCTTTTCCTCCCCAAATACCAGGGCTCTGAAGAGCCGCTTCCTCCTGCTGCTGGCCCTCTGATTTCCCAGTGGTCAGGTCTTTTCTCGGGAGCCCCCTTCTGCCCTCAGCGGGGCCTCTGCCACATCAGGCCCGGGGCCATGTCATGGAAACTGCCCAGGGTGGGGTGGGGGGGCGGGGCTGGGACAGGAAGCCCGCAGCGCGCGGGCGGGCGGGCAGCATCTTGCTGCTAGGTGCATGGGGAGGGGGGTTCATAAAAGAGGGGGAGAAGCAGAAGAAGGGCAGGACCCAAGCCCCAAAGAGCCACACAGAGACCAGAGACAGGCAGAGAAAATAGCCGAGTCCGACCCAGCGGGACGTGGTGAGTCCCCTCCTCGGGCTCCTTTCCTCTGGGAGGGAGGTCAGGGTTCTTTTCAGATTTGGGGCAGAAGTGGGGAATTCTGGGCCAAATCTTTCCCCAGGCTGAGAGGAGGGCACGGGGCAGGGGACAGTCGCAGAAGGAAGGAAAGGCTCTGATTTGAGTCTAAGGAAAGATTTTTATTTTTTATGTTTTATCTTTATTTTATTTTAGTAACAAATTTCCATATACGTTTCCCAAAGTTAGAGGATTCTTATTGTCTCCCTCCCCTTCTCCCTCCCCCCTCCCAGAGCTGCCAAGCAATTCAATGTGGGTTTCACATGCATTATCACTCAAAACGTATTTCTGGGGAAAGATTTGTGACGTTGAGCTGACCCGGCGCTCTTCAGAAGACCTTCCTCCTGATGTGGAGAAACCTTTCTATGGGTCCAGGGAGGTCAAGGCTGAGGGAACGTGGGTATCTATTGAGAATAGCCCCCATAAATTTCCATCTCCAACTGCCCTTTATCTCTGGGTCTTCAGGGGTCCCGGTGAAGATGGTGAGGGGAGGAACACTAGGAAGGTAAATTCCGCAGGCCTTCTGAGCTCAGGCCTTAAGCCATCCCCAAAGTGAAGGCCTCCATTTTGCTATGAGAATTTGGGACCCGGAATCTAAACAACTGGGTTCTGTTTGGGAGCCAAGCTTCCAATCCTCATCTCTGTCTACATCTTAATATTTCCCGCCCTTTCCCTTCTTCCATTCCACCTCCTCCTGCCATCGCCTCCCAGCACCACGTGGGGCCATAGAAGTCCACCTGGCCTAGCTGGAACTGCTCTAAATACTTATATTCCTGGCCTAGGGATTTAAACTATTTTTGTACATAGGAGAGCCCAACTTCAGAGATCAAACCCAGGAGAGTGAGATAGTCAGAACGCCTTTACTGGGGGTGAGCAGGTAACCCACGTTATAGAAGTTGCATTTACCCTCTCTCCTTCCTAAAGAAAAAAGTCTGAAAGAGTCCAAGCCCTGGAAGACTCAAAGATAAAAACAAAGTCAAAAAACTCTGATTTCTGTGCCGTTAGGGTCAAATGATGCCCCAGAAATCTGAAATGATAGCCAGACTTTGGCAACTCTAGGCTGGCCAGACTTAGTTGGGCTAAAGTCTAAGGGCTCTGGCCACAGGTTCTGTACCATTTCTTGGCAAAGGCTCTCTCCAATGGACAACCCTCTTTCTCCTGTTAACTGAACTAGTCTCAGAAACATCCCATCTAGCCCAGGGAGGTTTAAGAGAGGAAGGATGGCACAATAATATGAGAAAAAAGGAAAGATCTGTGATTGTCCCATATTGAGAATTCCCTCCACCAATGCAGATCTGGGACTTCATATTTAAGTGCTGGAGATCTGCCTGATTGACTTGCCCAGGATCATACAACTATTATCAGAAGCAAGATTTGAACCTGGGTCTTCTCAACTGGATGCCCAGCACATTATCCATCGAGCTACCTGTTGGTACAATAATGATAAGCAACAACAACAAAACCAACAAAAAAAAACATTAAAAAAAAAAACACCTTTATCTTCTATTCCAAGATAAAAGAGTGGCAAGGGCTAGGCAATCAAGGTTGAGTGATTTGCCCTGGATCTCACAGCTAGGAAGTAACTGAGGGCAGATTTGAACACAGGTCCTCTGGACCCCAGACCTGGAACTCTAACCACTTTGCTACCTAACTGCCCTTCAACAAAAGCCACTTTAAAAATCAGTCTATGAAATGATATACAAATCTTTGAATTTAAACAGTAAACGGATATAAACTTGTTCTTGGGTCGTTTCTGCCTGAATTCCATGGAAAAATACAAAAATGGGATAATAATAATAATAATAATAATAATAATAATGGAGTAGACATTTAGACAGTACTTTAATGTTTTCAAAGTACTTTAGAGGTTATCTCACTTAATAATGAAGTAGCAGGTGAAGCCACCGAGTTTAAAGAAAACAGGAATTCCCAGCTTAACCTTACTTCATGCTAGCTGTGTGGCTATCAGCAGCCGTTTCCTCATCCATAAAACAGGGATAACACTTGCACTACTAATATTCACCCAGGGTTGTAGTGAATCAAATGAGATGATATATTTAAAGTAAATCCAGGGGGCAGCTGGGTAGCTCAGTGGATTGAGAGTCAGGCCTAGAGACAGGAGGTCCTAGGTTCAAATCTGGCCTCAGACATTTCCCAGCTGTGTGATCCTGGGCAAGTCACTTGACCCCCATTGCCCACCCTTACCACTCTTCCACCTATGAGCCAATACACAGAAGTTAAGGGTTAAAGAAAAATAAATAAATAAAATGAAGTAGATCCAAAAGCAGCCTACTACTAAGGTCTAGTATGCCCATTTACCATGTCAAGAAACTCAAGCAAAACTTGGGGTAGTCATTCATTCCAAGTCTCTACTAGGACCCAAATGCCCTACTCCTATCCCAAAGCCATTTCTTCCCCTCATCCTCTACCCTTAATTTAATTTCTTGCCATTGTTTCTGACTGGAAACTCTCAATCTCTGCCCCCCCCCAATAACTAATTGTCTCTGTCAATAATCAATAATCTGATACAGAAGGGCGGGTAAGTAGCACAGTGGATAGAACACCAGATCTGAAGAAGTCCTAGGTTCAAAACTGGCCTCACACATGTCCTAGCTGTATGACCTTGGGCAAGTCACTTAACCTCCATAGCCTAGCTCTTGCCATTCTGTCCTAGATTTGTTACTAGGACAGAAAGTAAGGTTTTTTTTTTTAAATCTGATACAGACACACTAGAATGCAGCCCTGCCTTTCCCAGGGCCAGTTTGATAAAGGGGGTATAGTCCTCTGGGTTCTCCATGGGGTCAGAAATATCATCTGTGATTAAGACCCATCCTTATTTCTCCAGGATATAGATATGCTTCTGTTTCCCCCAGAGATTGAATCTGTGGTGTCAGGGAGAGAGGTGCCCGTGCTCCTGGAAGGGAAGGGATGTTGACAAGCCACAGTGCATTCCCCTTTGGGGTAGGGGAAAAGTTGTCCAGTGCAGTTTGGGACACATTGAGTCAGAGATGTGGAAGGAATTTAGATGAATATATCTTGTGGGTGGGCAGGTGAAAGGGGAAAATGAACTTGAAAGAGTTGGTGGAGAAGGCAGGGCCAGAGAGAGTAGGGTAGAGAGATGGTTGCCCTTATGTTAAAGAAAAAAAAGGCACACACTGTATCCATCATGGGAATAGGAACCTGGGAATCTCTGACTTTGTGCAATTCCTTCTGGAAAAGTAATGGTGGTTCCCAGAGCAGTCGGGTCAAATTTAGATAGTGTGGGATCGCTAAACTAACATAAGGAACCCTGTGGACCACATATCGATCTAGCTTTAAAATGTAATAATGGTCAATGTTTTATTGAATTTTTATTTATTTTGTTAAATATTTCCCAATTATATTTTAATCTGATTCAGCTCCACTCTTGAGTGTTGTAGACCACAGCCAGCCCTCAGGCCTGTGTTTGACACCTCTGGCCTTAAACACCATCATCTCCCTTAAGACAACTCAAACTGGGTTCCAGGCCTTCATAGGATTCTTGATTAACCAGATGATGGGGCAGGGGGCGGAGGATTGAAAAGTGGGTAGGTAGGTCAAGAGTGAAGCAGAAGGAGAAAAGGAAAGGAATAAATATTTATATAGCCCCTACAATGTGTGCCAGGCATTCTACTGATAGTATGTCATTTGATCCCTATAAAATAATCTGAGAAGCAAGTGCTATTATTAGCTCCATTTTACAGTTAAGGAACTTGAGGCAAATGGAGGTTTAGTGACTTTCCCAGGGTCAGATAGCAGTGCCTGAGACTGGATTTGAAGTCAGATCTTCCTGACTCCAGACCCAATGTTCTATCCACTTCTTCACTAGTTGCCTCTAAAGCAAAGGAATAAAGGTGGTAGTAACAAAGAGGGGGACATGGAAAGGTGGAAAGGACAATGAAGGGCAGAAAAGCCCCAGGAATTCATGTTCCATAACCCGTTCTTCCTTAGTTCTGTGACTCTTTTCTAAAAAACTACATTTTTTAAATTAAAAAAAAAAACACAACAAATTCTTCATTTGATGATGGGAATTCTCCAATTACAGCTGATTCATTTCCCACTTTCCAGTGAACCTGGAATTCAGTTCAGCTCAATTAAGCAAAGCAAGGGACAGTGTTAATTTCTAGGAATACAAAAATTTTTAAAAATCACACAGACCCCTCCCTCAAGGATTTTATGTACTATTGGAATAATTCCTGGTCAGGTTAAGATCTTATCATCCTTTCCTGGAACTGGAAAAGGTTTATGCTTCAGATGCTGCACTTCATTGGATTCACATCCTCAGGGCCAGGTCTGGGATACTCACCCAACTTGGATACCCCAGTGGAGGTAAGGGTGAGATTTGCAACTGAAGTCTACTCATTTGTCTGTCTCTCTTATCAGAAAGTGGTTTGGAAGCAATGGAAGGTGCATCTAGGACTGTCTAACCTGAGAATGGTGAATCTCAGGGTCAATCTCAGGTTCGTCAGCCCATGAGGTGCCTTCCCCACACCTCCAATCCCAGACTCCACACTTGAAGCTGCTGGTAACCAGGACGGAGTGGGGGGTGTTTGTCTTTCCAAAGATAAGGGGATCAGCGAAATGACTTGATTATCAGAAAAGACTGAGATTCTTTGGCTACTGTGACCCTGAGTGAAAAATAAGTCCCAGGGACCCTCTACTACACTCCCCAGAAGCTGATCCTCACTTTACTTTTCCTCCCATCAAGGACTTGAATCACATGCCATCCCACAGATATTTGTTGCGAGGTGGGGCAGGGAAGGAGCCAAGATGGCGGCTTAGTAGCAGTGAAAGCCTGAACTGCTCCCAGAATCCTACCAAACCAATCTTTAAAATCGTGCTTCTAAAAGACATGTCATAGAACTAAAGATATGCGTTGGGGTCTTCTTTTCACAACATCCTTCTGAGTCCTAATGGGGGAATCAGGGAGGAAGGGAAATCCAAGGCTCAAGTTCCGAGGTGGAATTTCTGAGGTGCAGCTCTAGCCTTTGCCAAGGAACACCTTTCTGACTAATGCAATTCATCTCCATTTCCTCAGCCTTTAGTCCTTTCTGAGACAGAAAGGGCCAGCCATGGGAATAGTTTGGGTCAAATGTGTGTATTTTGTATTTCCTTGTGTTCATCTGACGAAGAGGAAGATAGAACAGTGAGAGGGTGTAGTTTGGGGAACAAGTTCATCCACTTCACATCCTGGCTGATGCATGAAAGCAAAAGTGAGAAAGTGAGGAATCCAGTGGCTGAGGGGATAGAAGTTTAGAAGAAAGTAAAGGGTCTTTATATATAAAACCCTTACCTTCTGTCTTCAAACCAATAACTGTGCAATGGTTCCAAGGCAGAAGTGGTAAGGGCTAGGCAATGGGGGTTAAGTGACTTGCCCAGGGTCATGCGGATAGGAAGTATTTGAAGACAGATTTGAACCCAGGACCTCCCATCTCTAGGCCTGGCTCTCAATCCAATGAGTTAGCCCCTCATATATTTTTACAATACATGTGGAGAGAGCCTATGGAGATATGTAGAGGCATTACTATGCATGATATATGCACAAATGGGTACATGTTTAACATACAGGCACTTGAAGGTGCATGGGATATTCATACAGAGAAGCACGCAATACAAACACGGTCATCCTTAGGAACAAAAGACCAGATCCGCAGCACAGGGATAGGCTGCACCCAGACCAAACGCCCAAACAGACACTACGTGAGAATACAAATTTCCGGTCTAAGTCCCAGGCTGCTGCAACCCCCGGCCCTAGACCGCCTCCTTCGCCAGCACCAAGGACAGCTCCTGCTACTTCTCGGGCTCCTCCGGCTTCTCTGGCTCCTCCCAGCCCCGCCTCCATGCCCCGTCACGCGGTATAGTTGTCCGCGGGGAATATAAATAAATGTTCCTGGCCCCTCTGGATTGGAGTAGCTACATCCAGCTCCTACCCATCTCCGACGGCCCCTGAGCTGCGCCGCCTCTCGGCTGCTGTGAGTGTTTCAGGACAGGAGGGAGGGATTAGGGTGGGGAATGATGGGACCCCGACCCACTCTCGAACCAGTATTACTTTTCTTCAGAACCGTTCCAATCCAGCCCCTTATTCCCAGACCCTACGTGATCCCCTCCCTCTGCTTCAGGACCATCAAAGACGGCCAGGCCAGATATAGGGTCCAGTGATCAGGGGTCGGGAAAGGGGCGGGGGAAAGGGATAGAGAAATCCAGGGCGGGCTCAGAAATCTAGCTCTGAGGTTCGGGGTTGGGCGAGCACGGATTTCCCGGCAGAGCTAGGGAAAAAGTCGGGTCTCAAGTGTAGCGAAGGACTGGAAACACGTATATTGCAGGCCATGGCCTTGCGGAGGCTCCGGGTCATGACAGTGACTTTGGCTGTGGCCGCGCTGCTGTTCCTGCCCCCGGATACCTGCTTTCCGTTGCCCAGTGCTTGGGAAGTCCCGGGACTGAGCCCAGACCATTTGGAAACTTGGAGACACCCTGCCGACTCCGCCCGGGAGCAGTGGAGGTTGGAACGCGCCCCTCCAGGCTGGAAGCAGCGGGAGAGGACCCCTAACGCCCTGGATCTGCCCTTTCATCTGCTGCGGGAGTTGCTGGACCGCGCCAGGGAGGAAAGGCTGCGAAACCGTGCGCGGAACAACCAGCGCTTGCTGGGGAGAGTGGGCTAGTGAAGCCGTCGCCGCCCAAGGGCTAAAAAGGATGGGCGGGCACCTGCGGGTCGGGGGAGATGAGGGGAGCTGCAAGTAAGGAAGTCCAAGGGTGGAGGTCGGGGCGGGCTCTGAGAATTCCACGATCACGTAAAACAGTGAAATTTCGAGCAAAGGTAAAGCCTCCGGTTTATTGAGGGGAACGATTCCCTCCGTGTCCGTGTCCGACTCGTGTCTGTGTCCGCGTCGCCCTATCTCCCCTACCCGGAGAACGTCATTCTCAGTCTTAGAATCTCTCTGCTTCGGCAACGAACTCTTTCATTTCCCCCACAGCCCACCTCCTCCGGGAAATGGTGACTCCAACACTGGGATCTCCCAGCTGTTAGGGTCCCGTCAGTATTTTGGGAGGGGTGGAATCTTCTAGCCGGAGGACGCATAAGTTATTTAGTCCAACCTCCCGCTCCCGGACCTGAAAACCCTCCAGGGCAACGCTTTCCCTCAAATCCAGCTTGCAAACAGCCACAGAAAGTTCGGGGCTCCAGACATTCAGGGAAGGGTCGGGAAGAAACTTTTTCTGTAGCGTTCTGCAAAGGATCTCGGAAGAAAGGAGAGGAAAGCTCTAGCTCACTCAGGATAAACGCAGTCCCAGGGCTGGGTTAGGGGAGGTGGTGACCTAGGGAAGTCCCGTCCTTCTGTCAGCACTGTGGTAACGAGGGGTTGGAGACTAAGGAGGAAACCGAGGCAAAACCCAGAAGCTCCCCCGCCTCCTGCTCCGTCCCCTCAGAGGCCATCACGTCAGAACTCTGCAAGTGGAGAAAAGAAGAGTCAGAGGAAATATACAAGCACCCTCTCCCACCATTTACGCGCGTTGTTGTCCACAGCTCTCCCACGTACCCTCCCCAACCTCTTTGCCCCAAGGCAGGTGGCGGGACTCTCACAGAGATTCCCAGAGGGAAGAGAGGTGGAGAGCTCTAAAGGAAATCCGTCCCCACTTTCACTGGCCTGACTGCACCCAGGTGTTCCTGCCCCTTCTCGGTTGTCCTGGCCGCTGACAGCCCCACTGGTTCCTTCGCTCCCCGAGGTCTCAGGCTCGCATAGCCCGGAGTTGGGGGATTCGGTCCGGGGCGCTCGAGGAGGTGGTACCGGCATAAAGCTTAGAGTTGGGGGACATCCGCTGTCCTGGCACTTCGTATTCAACGCTTCGCCAGCCTCAGGTTCCCTGCCTGTCTCCTCTCGATCCTGCAAGTAGATTTAAGGGACTTTTACTAGAGACTAGGATAATCAGAGTCTCTGTGATCCTGTCCAAAGTCCAGAGGAATTCCATGCCTCCGCACACTCTACCTTTCCCCCAGTTCCCGGTTCCAATCCCTCCTCCTGGGCTGTCCCTGGGGCCTGCACTGCTCCGACTCCAGCTTCTTCTGGGGCCTCGGGGCCCGAGGTTAAGGGCGCTGCTGCCTCCTCTTCCTGGTCCTCCCCTAGTAGAGGTTCCTCTGCCGGGGCAACATAGTCCCCTTCTTCCGAAGAGGCTGTCACTGCCGCCTCCAGTGGTTCCTCAACTAGTGTTTTGTTAGGAAATGAAAACGAAACAATATAGAATTGACTTCAGCCTTGAAGCCCTTGAGCTCTCCTGGTGCTCTGCTAGGGCTGGAGATGCCCCAATCTTCATTTCCCCCCCAATCGAGACCTGAATTTAGTCCTCAGACTGAGGTTCCTCCTCCTTCAGTCAAGACTGCAGTTTTCAAAACTCCTCCCACTCAGGGCTAAAACCTGCCAGCGCTAAACCTCTTTCTCTATTTGGGACTCCCAACCACTAACACCACCCCCTCCCAAGGACAGGGGCTCTCAAAATGGTGACGAGAGAGGGCGGGGGCTGGGGTAAAACAAAGTAAAAAAAAAAAAAAAAAGATTTTGCTAAGCAGAAGCTTACATAAAAAGAACACACACACACACACACACACACACACACACACACACACACATCTTATACCAAATAATCAGGAAAACAAGACGGTTAGGACTGGGTACAGGTACTGTCCCAAAGCAATGGTTCTGAGATGGCTTCTACATGTTTCTAAATTTCTTCAGCAGTTTCTTTTTGAATCCCACAGATTGGGTCACCCTCCTTCCCAGCTCAGTCTCTTGCTCTCTCAGAACCCTCTCTGTTCCATATGGTCATGTTTCCCACTTCCCTTTCCATGGATTCCTTCCTTCTTGCCAAGCTCCCTGCCCAAATACAAAAGGAGCTTTCTTTCATCTAGAGTTCTCGGTCAAGTTCAGAATCTAGAGCCATTTCCTCTCCTAAGAATCTTTTAAACTCTAGAGAGGGAAGGGGATCAGGATATTTTTTTCCCAGGAAAAGAGGGAAAGGGAGGGGAGGGAGGGAGAGAAGGATGTGAGAGACATGAGGAGAGGAAAAGAAGCCACCAAAGGACAGGAAAGAATGATAAGAAGGGAACAGGGTATACCTGGAGGCAGAAAAATGAGGGGACTGAAGAGGAATGCAAACATATGGGACAGTGACAATGAGGGTACAGTTCAAAAAGCAGAGGCTAGAGAAGACAGAAGGGAGATGGAGTACATGGGGACAGAGGAATGGAGATAAGGGAAAACAGAGGACAGTGACTAGGGAGGGAGAGAAGAGCCTTGGGAACAGGGTACAGGAGAGATACAGGTTTTTGTAGGGGAACACGAGATGGTGGCCCACTCTTGATGAAGTCCAGCTGGTATAGTGCCCGTTCCTCTTCGTTGAAGTCCACTGCATAATGCTCCATGTTGTCAAATCCTGGTTCCACGGTTTCCAGCTCTGGGCTGCCTACCGCCTCCGCAATCCTGGGAGAAAAGAATCAGCCAGGATGTGTTTTAGCTACTGGTCCCAAACCTCTATTGAAGGGAGGGGAAAGACTTAGGGAAAGAGATGTTACTCACTTTTGGATGAGGACCTTGGCATTCTGGAGAAGACAGCAGGAGGAACTGAGGAATCCGGTGGGGTCCAGTCCCCGACCGACAAGAAAGAAGAGGAAATTTCAGGTACCCTGCACTCAAAGCGGCCCCATTTGTTTGACTGAAGAAGCTGAGGCAGTTTCCCAAGAGCATGAGCAGCCCACTTGGCCCAGACATCCACCTATCTGCCTGTCTCACTCTCCCTCTTTTACCTACCTACCTGCAGAAAGAGAGGGACCTGGGGTTCCTCAGCAGCCTGCAAAGCCGTGCCCACCAGCTTGGAGGCAGCCTCCATACGAGCCTCGTAGGCCTGGCTCAGGGCTCGAAGCTGCCGGGTCTTTTCCGCCTGCTCGTAGGACACACGTTGAAGCATGATCTCCTTCCGCTCCTCCAGTATGCCCGCCATGCGCTCAAACTTCTCGCACAGCGTCTGTTTCCGAGCCTTGCAGTTGTCCTGGAGGAGTGCGGCTGTGAGAGGACGCTGGCCAGAGGATGCCCACGGCCAGGACTTCTGGCTCCAGAGAAGGAGTTGCCCTCCTCTCTGGGGACTGCCAATGCCTCCGGGACAACCGAATCCCTGGACTGAGCTTAATTAATCCCAGTGCAGGTTCCAGGAGAATTGTAAAAAGTTAGGGAAGAGAAAACCTTCGAGATCAAAGGCCAACTCTCAGATCCATTTCTTTGGGGGTCGGGGTTTCCGAGATGCTTCTCCAAAAAGCGAATACCCACTCTAGATGTTATCGCTTTCTTAAACAGGGTGGCTTTCCTAGCTACGGCTCTCTGACGTCACTCAGCCCCCCCAGTCCCGTGCCTGTAGCTTTTCCTGCCCCTGGGACAGTGCCCCCAAATATTCCAAGAAAATTTCGGCTGAATATGAAAGAGACATCCTAACAATTGGAACTAGCCCAAAGTGGGAAGAGTAGCCTCGGGAGGTAGTGAGCTCCTCATTCAACTGAGGCTAGATGACCATTTAGAGACGTTCCAGAGGGGCTTAAGCGAGGGAGGACTGAATGGACGCCCCAGCTCTCAGGAGGTTTCCGACATTCTGTTAAAGTCGCCAGGTCCTCTAGGGGGCAATCACAACCCTTAGGTGCACCCTGCGCCCCCGGAACTTCCCCGCACCTCCACATTCCGGCAGGTGTTCTGCAGCTCAGCTATTAGCGACTGGATTCGCTCGTTGGAGGCCACCAGGGTCCGGATTCCGTCCGTCAGCTCCGACTGGGCGGGCCAGAGGAGCAGTAAGAGGGCGCTCAGCATGGGCTCTTTCCCATCTCCCCGGGTCTCCCAGCTCCCTTTCCCGCCCCGGCCCGAGTTCCAGCCCACCTTGTGCTGTTCGTACACGTCAGAGAGGGGGGCCACGCGGCAGGACTGGTGTTCCCCAAACACCTTGCACAGAGAACAGGTGGGGACCCGGCACGTGACGCAGTAGATGTTTATCTTTTCATCCTCGTGTTCCTCGCAGGTGGGACACTCGGGTTTCAGCAGCGGCTTGGGGCTGACGGTAGGGAAGGGACAGGGGAGTCAGGCCGGCTCGAGCCTCAGGAGACGCCGAGATTGCAGCCCTCCCTGGGCTCACAATCTGGACTTCTGGTTAGGGGCGGGGCAGGTGGGGGGAGGTTCAGGTCCTGAGGTCGCACCTGGCTGACTCCTGCTTGTAGATGTCGATGATGTTTTCCACCAGCAGGTTCCTCTGGAGCCCGTACACCCCGTGCCTGTCGAGGACCACTTCGTGGCGGCAGGACGGACAGCGGAATCTTCCGCTGGAGCCCAGCGTGGTCCCTCGGGACTGAAAAATACACGGTGTACCTAAGTTGGGGATCCCTCCCGTTTCAATCCTGCCAGGTTCTTTCAGAGAGAGGCCCCTATGGGGGATGGGGAGGGGGGAAAGAGGAGAAGAAAGGGGGCAGCAGGGTGGCTCAGTGGATTGAGAGCCAGGCCCAGAGAAGGATGGTCCTGGGTTCAAATCTAGCTTCGGGCACTTCCTAGCTGTGTGACTCTGGGCACTTAACCCCCATTGCCTAGCCCATACTGCTCTTCTGCCTTGGAACCAATACACAGTATTGATTCTAAGATGGAAAGTAAGGGTTTAAAAAAAGCGGGGAGAAAAAAGTAAGGTGACTGGTCTCCAGGGTCAGCAGCACAGCATTTTTGACAGACATTGACAGGATGGGGAGTGCCTAGAGGATGACAAGGAGGTAAGAGGGCCAAAGAATTTGTCCTTCCTGGATCAGCTGGAGGAACTGATCATGTTTTCCCTGAAGAGAAGGGGGGGTGGGGTGGGGGGGAATGGAGGGATGTTTGACTGATATTTTAGCTGTTTTTCAAGTATTTGGAGAATCTCCGTGGAAGAGGGTTCAGGCTTCCTTTGTCTGACACCAGGGAGTGAGCTACATAGAGTAGAAGTGGCAGAAAGTCAGATTTTGGGAAGCAGCTTGGTGGCTCAGTGGATTGAGAGCCAGGCCTAGAGACAGGAGGTCCTGGGTTCAAATCTGACCCCAGCTACTTCCTAGCTGTGTGACCTTGAACAAGTCACTTAACCCCCATTTCCTGGTCCTAGCTTTTCTGTCTTGGAACCAATATACAGTATTGGTTCCAAGATGGAAGGTAAGAGTTTTAAAAAAAGTCAGATTTTGGCTGGATATAAGGAAAAGGCTTCTTAGCAGAGCTGTCCAGAATGGAAGAGGCTGCCCAGGAAGGTAGTGGGTTACCAACCTTTTGCTGAGGGGGAGAGGGTCTTCAAACAGGGACCTGATGCCCACTTAATAATAAGAAGAGTAACTAGCACTTATTTAGACCTTTAAGTATTTCAAGTATAAGCTTTTCAAGTATTGTCTCATTTTATCCTCACAAGAACCCTGGGGAGCAAGTGCTCATTTTACCACCCCCATTTTACATATGAGAAAACTGAGGCCCTGAGGGGTTAAATAATTTGTGCAAGGTCACAAGAGTGAGTGTCCACTTGGTTGATTAAGTGGTACAGTAGCTAGATTCTGCTTATTGGAAATTAGTAGGTGGGATTTTATTTGGCCACAGGTTGAACAAGATTACCACTGAAGTTTCTCCCAGCTCTGAAATTCTGTGATTCTGGTCCTTACAGTCTTCCAAACCAAGGAGGAGTTGGTTCAGGTCAGAGGCCCCCCATGTTCCAGGAGATACTCTTAGGATCAGCTAAGGAAAGGCTTTTATCTAGCAGTAACAAGACATGACCGCCAGATGGGGTGGTGTTTCTGCTTTTCTCCAGATGTTTTCCCAACATCACTTCCCACTTCAACATCTCTGCTTGCTACAGATGTTTGTTTTTTAAACTCATTTGCAGTTGTGTTTATTAAATAGTTTACAATTTCTTTAATCAAATAAAAATTTCCAAGACTCTGTTCTGAAACCCCCTTTTCTTCTTTCTCTTTGTTTTACTTATTGATCTATCAGCTCCATGGTTTTGTCGCATCTTCTCTATTCAGATAACTAAGATTTATTTGTCCAGCTCTAACCTCTTACAATCTCCAGTCTATTTCCAAAGGCCAATTAGACAGCTCTTACTGGATGTTCCATACATATCTTAAATTGAACGTATGGCAAGCTAAGTGGCTCGGTAACTTGAGAGCCTTAGATTCAAATTTGACCTCAGATACTTCCTAACTTTGTGACCCTGGGTAAGTACTTAATTATCCCTTATTGCCTAGCCCTTACTCTTTTTCTGCCTTGGAACCAAAGCACAGAATTGATTCTAAGATGAAAGGTAAGGGTTTTAAAAAAATTCAGTATGTTCAAAACTGAACTCATTATCTTTCCTTCCAAATCCTCCCCTCTTCCTAAATTCCTTATTACTGTCAAGGGTTCCACCATCCTTCCAGCCACCCAGGCTACAATCTAGAGGTCATCATCAACTCGGCACTCTCTCTCACTCCCTATAGCTAAGCTATTCTTTCTACCTTAACAATATCTCTTGTATATTCCCACTTCTCTCTGTCATGACAACCACCCTGGAACAGGTCTGCATTACCTTTAATCTAGACCATTGTAATAGTCCGTTGGGTTGTTTCCCTATGTTAAATATCTTGGTATTTTAATCCTTCATCAAAGTGATCTTCCTAAAGCTCAAATTGATCAAAGTTGCTTCACTATTCAGGCAACTCTTTTGGCTCCTTATCACTTCTAGGATCAAAAATAAATCCCCTTTGATTTCTAAAGCCCTTCATAATTTGGCCTCTTCTTGCCTTTTCAGTCTTCTTATATTTTATGCCCTTCCATGTACTCTGTAATCCAGTGACACTGGCCTCCTTGCTCTTCCTCAAACATGACACTCCATCTCTACCTTGAGCATTTTTTTTTATTTATTTTTTTTTTAATTTTAAACCCTTTACTTCTGTGTATTGACTTATAGGTGGAAGATTGGTAAGGGTAGGCAATGGGAGTCAAGTGACTTGCCCAGGGTCACACAGCTGGGAAGTGTCTGAGGCCGGATTTGAACCTAGGACCTCCTGTCTCTAGGCTTGGCTCTCAATCCACTGAGCCACCCAGCTGCCCCCGTCTACCTTGAGCATTTTTGATGGCTGGCTGTCCCCCATGCTTGAATTCCCTACATTTCTACCTCCCAGATTCCTTAGTTTTTGTCTTCAGAGCTTCATCTTTTGGAAGAAGCTTTTCCCGGTCTTCCTTAATCTTTGTAAATTGCCTCTGTTGATTATCTCCAATTTATCCCGTATATAGCTTGTTTATACAGAGTTGCATAGTTGTTTGCATGTTGTCTCCCCTATTAGATAACAAACTCCTTGAGGGGAGGGACTGTCTTTATTACCTTTTTTTTCTTTTTAGTTATTTGAAGTATTTATCACTGTGCCTGGCCCTTAAGAAAATGCTAGTTGACTTGCACTGACCTGGGAATCAGGAAGACTGAATTTGATTCCTGGATATATCACTTTACTAACTAAGTAGCCCTGCGCAAATAGCTTCAATTTTCTGGGCCTCAGCTTCCTGTTATGTAAAATTGAGATACTACTGTTTGTACTGCCAACCTCACAGAGTTGTGAGAAAAATGCTTTGTAAATCTTAAAATGGTACTGTCAAATGCTATTTTGGTGACTCAATTTCTTTATAAAATGAAGGTAAGATACTTATATCCACATCAACTCTAAGATTCCTCTTGTCTAAATCTCAATTAGGCAAGAGGAATCTTGTATTTTTCTCTTCCCCAAAAGTCCCTACACTAATTCTGCTACACTAATTTCTGTGGATCAGTGACCTTTAAAAGAGGAAAAAAAAGTTCCTCATTCTGCACTGTGTTTGAAGGAGCCATTCCTGGAAGCAGGTGGGCAGGCAGTAAGAGGAACCAGCTTGGGGATAGAAAACTGAAACTCAAGAAGTGACAGAGTGGATACCGACTGAGAAGGTGATGCTGATGGGCCTAGAGAAGAATCTGAGACAGGCAGACACTGGGGACATGAGTATTTTTACCAGAAGGATTCCTGGTAAATACACAACTGTAGACATAGATATTTAATCTGGATGGGTAATCTATGTCCTTGTGGATAATTATGGCCCTATGACCCATGACTTGCAGTAAGTCCAGATATCAAACAGCCAGGAGCCTCTCTTTTCATAGCCAGAGTGCTGCTCTTGGGAAGGACCACTCAAAAATTAAATGACAAGTGACTTGCCAAATCTTAGGATCATAGGATTTAGAGTTGGAAGAGTCTTAGACATCATCTAGTTCAACTACCTTATTTTTTGTTTGGCAAAACAAAGGTTTTGAGGTTAAAGATGACTGTCCCAGATCACAAAACTATCTTGTCTCAGACAAGAACCAAAATTCAGTCTCGAGTCTCGGGGCTCCAAATCCACTATAATGTGGCACTTGCTCTCAGGGTTATAGTTACCAAGAGCCATGACTCCCTCAAAGCATCTGATAAAAAGGCCCTTCCTCCATTTCCATGCCTTCAGCAGTACCTGAGAACAAGTTTGTCCTGGGCAGGATACCTGGAAGGACACAAATACTCAACACACTCACAAGTAACCCCATAAACCCCAAAGGCATCATGACCCTAATAACAAGACCATAGAAAATGCCTACTATGTGCCCACACTGTGCTAAGTGCTTTGTGACTATCCCATGTGATCATTTGAGAAAGCCTGCTTAGTGAAGCTATTTTCCTCAGTCTCAAGACCTAGATCTTTAACTCCCAGCAGTCTTCCATTGGGCTGGTCACCTTCCTTGGGCAGTGCTTCTTGATGCTTCAATGATCCTGGGCCCACTGCAGTTCATATCACCCTTCTCCCTGTTTGCCCCTGAGGTATCTGTCTCTCTCCTCTCAACGCAGCTACCTGAGGGAAGGAGACCAGGGAAGTCATTTGAGAAGAAAGTGCCAGCTAGGATTGGTGTGAACCTCTGTCTGATTATGCTCTTTATGCCTGGCCAGCTCAGGATCCCAGGGAACAATGGGGGAGCAGATGAGGGAGAAGGGATGGCAAGGACACAGAATCTGGAGCAGCCAGAGAGAGGGTGATCCTATAGCCAATAGGACTGCAGCTCACCTGGAATATGTCATTGGCACACTTCCGACACAGGTTGTGCTGGCAGGGGAGAATGACCACAGGCTTAGAGAACATCTCCAGGCAGATGGGGCAGATGAGCTGCCTCTCCAGTGTGTCCATGGTGTGGCAGTCTCTGGGAAATGAGCTGTAATCCATTTTGAGAGACATCTTAAGGGTGAGAAAAAAAAAATAAAGCCACCAAGAAAAATCTCCTTCGACACAGCCAACAGCAGCACTGAAGAGCTGTGACTTGTCCTGTTTATCCCAGTTGTATGGCATAGGGGAACAGTAGCAAGGGTTGGGGGGAGGGAGGGAGGCAGGTGGGTCATGGACCAGCCTGTCAGTTGTGCTAAATGCAGACCCATCAGCCTGAGTACCAGTCCCTAGGGTAGGTGCTGCATAGGTTAGTTTGTTCAGAACATTATCAGGTTACAGAGAAGCCCTTTGGGCCATAGGGATCAGGCTGGCCTGCAGCTCCAACTAACTCCAAAGCCTAATCTACTGAATATTTTTCATATTACACATGCAGGTCAGGTCTCTGTTCAAACATTTAAGCAACTTCCTCAGAAAGAAGTTTCTATTTGGATTTCCTCCTGACCTCTACTCTTCTGAGCCCCTGGCTTCCCCCACCTGTATAATGGGCACACTGTTATTCCAGCCAAGTATAAAGCTTGAAGCACTTAGGTTCAACGTACAAGAGAGGTTTGGGAAGGAATCACAGAAAATTCCGACTCTTAAATTATCCAAGTAAGATCTAAATTCACTGGTCAAAGAATTGTAATATCAGATTTATGGCCCATTCCCTGCCTTTTATTTTTCTTTTAAAATGAAGAGGCTTTCTTTTTTAAATTTTGTTTTTCTTCTTTCTGAGCTTAGAGATCTTGGGGTTACTGACATTGTGGTACATATAATAGCCATTAAGAACCAGCTGAGCTGGTACTAGACCTATGTTCTGAAGAGGAAAGTCATTTTTACTGATTTTACCCTTTCAACATGATCAATTCTACTTTTTAAAAATTATACTTTTTCAGTCAGCAAAAATCTGCCTTTTCTTTTATACCTTTTCCAACCCTTCCCAACTGAGAATGAAAAACAAAACCCCTGCTACAAATATGTAGTCAAACAAAAAATTTCTGCATTGGTCATATCCCCAAATATGCCTCATTCTTTGCTCTGAATCTTTCTCCTCTTTATCAGAAGACAGCATGTTTCATTATTAGTTCTCTAGAATCTCAAGGTTGAGCATTATGTTGATCAGAGTTCCTATTAGTTTCATAGTTGTTTGTTGTCATTGCATAAATTATTCTCTTGGTTCTGTTCATTTTATTCGGTATCAGTTCATAAAATTCTTTCTGGATTTCTCTGAAACCATCCCTTTCATGATTAAAAAAAACAACTTTACCTTCTATCTTAGAATTGATACTAAGTATCACCACCAAGGCAGAAGAACTATAACGATTAAGCAATTGGGGTTAAGTAACTTGCTCAGGGGTCACATAGCTAGGAAGTGCCTGAGGTCAAATTTAAACCCAGGACTTCCCATGTCTAGGCTTGGCTCTCTAGCCACTGAGCCACCTAGTTGCCTCACCTTTCATCATTTTTTATAGCACAATTCCACCATATTTATATACTTTAACTTGTTCAGGCATCCCCCAATTTGGAGGTACCTCCTCAGATTCCCATTCTTTGCCACCTCAAAAAACTATAAATATTTTTACACATCTTGGAGTTTATTCTGTTTAGGACTAATGCCTATCTTAATTTACCATTCCTATAATTACTGCTACCTTCTCTCCTGCCCCTCTCATTTTTCAGTTGAGTGTATATTTTTATAACAAAATATGTGTTCTGTTTTGATCAGTTCAGATGAGAATGAGGTTCAAGTGTCAGTGTTCTCCCCCTACTCCCTTCCTCCTCAGTTTTATAGATTTCTATTTGTACACCTTGATTATGAGAAATTTTCCCCTAGCCTTTCTTTTCTTCCACTTTCTAGAGTATTCCTTTTACATTCTCCTTCCTCCAGGCTTTATTTCCATTCTTAGCTATCACAAAAAAAGTGCTGCCCTACCTGTTTTGTTTTTTTTTTTGTTTTTTTTTTAAGGGCTTTCTTCTTATCTATGGCTTCCTTATCTATACTTGGGGGTATAAACCTAGTAAGGGAATCTCTGGTTCAAAGAGTTTGGACATTTTAGTCACTTTATTTACATAATTCTAAATTGCTTTCCAAAACAGTTGAACCATTTCACAGCTTCACCAACAATGTGTTAGTGTGCTTATCATTACACAACCCTTCTAACACTATTGCCATTTTTCGCCAATTCACAGGGTGTGAGGTGAAACCCCAGGATTATCTTGATTTACATTTCTCTTATTTTTGGAAATTTGGAGCATTCCTTCACAGAGTTGTGAATACTCTGCAATTCTTATTTTGAGAATTATTTGTTAACCTTTTTGATTTTTAGCCATACACATATGTGTGTACATTCCTTTAATGTGAATGTCACCTATACATTTAGGATGTACCATGGGAAATGAATGGTGTAAGATACAGGTCTAACCCTAATTTCTCCCAGAATGCCTTCAGTTTTCTCAGTTTTTATAAAATAAGGAATTTTTTCCCCTGGGTAATATATTTTCCACTTTGTCAAACACTGGGTTTTTGAGCTCTATTATTTACGATTCTTCCTTATCTAGTATGTTCCTTTGCTTGCTCTATTTTTAAACAATACTCTATATATATGTGTGTGTATATATATATATATATGTATATATATATATATATATTTTTTTTTTTTAAACCCATAACTTCCATCTTAGAATCAATACTGTGCATTGGTTCTAAGAAGAGCAATAAGGACTCAAGTACTTGCCCAGGGTCACAGAACTAGGAAGTATCTGAGGTCACATTTGAACCTAGGACCTCTCATCTCTAGGCCTGGCTGTCAATTGACTAAGCCACCTCCTCCCAATATGGTTTTAATGACTGTGCTTTGATAAGTTGGAGGACTGGCAGTACTATTTTCCCTTTGTCTCTACTTTTAATTATTTCCCCTCATATTCTTGATTGACATAGCATTAAAAGCGCAAATTAATTTTGGTAGTATTGCCATCTTTGTTATATGGGCATGGCATAGCCTTGAGCACTGAATTTTTCTCCATCTACTTAAGCTGTTATTTCTTTAACATTTTGTAACCAAATCTATACAAATATTCTGAGTGCTTTGGTAGATTAATCTCTACATCATGCTTTCTGTTTTTGGGATATGGTTTCCCTTTTAATTATTGCTTCTTGGATTTTGTGATATAGAAATGCAGTTAATTTTAGAGGGTTCATTTTGTAAACTACAACTTTGCTTAAGTCACTGTCTTGTTTCTATTTTGTGGATTCATTCCCTGTTTGTTTCCCAAAGTGCAGGAGGGCAAAACCTGACACTCTGTTGAGCAAAGCTCTGGAGACACGGAAGGCAAAAAGTCTGAAGTCTGTCATGTCTCTCAACTTTTCAGCCCGAGGCCTGTAGCCACAAACCTCGCTCTCCCTCTTACCCTGTAAAATCACTGATGTATGTTATTTCCTTGGGAATCTAAGCTAGGTTGTTACATGGTGATTTATGATCTATAGAAATCACTGTGTAGACCCAATGAGGTAAACCAGATTACATTGTACCACTTTATCACTTTTCATTGTGAAAACTTGTGCGAAGACCCCAGATTGCTCTCTCTCTATAAAATGTTAGCTCTTCCCAATAAACCTTCGCCTTGAAAGTCATCAGCTTTCTCAGTTCTCCTGACCTCCCATTTACTGCCTTTTGGGACCCTGTTTCTGCTGGGCTGGACTCATCAGATGGTGCCAAGACCAAGGATTCTCAGAGGCTTATTGAGGGGTCACAGGTAAGGGAACCCCCTCAGCAGGGGGAATGATTTGTAGAGCAGGAAGGGAATAGTTGGGAGTAAAATGCAGAGGACAAGCCAGTTCATAAATCTAAAGCTAAATCTGTTCTCCTTTCAGAGGCATCTAGTTTAAAAGGACAAAATTCTTTCCTTACTCCCTTACTCTCCTACCCCCCAGAAGTGGCTAGTTATTCAATATTCTTTTGCTTATCCAGAAAAACTGGTTCAACAAGCTTTAAATCAAGCTCTTTCTGAAGCTCAGGTACCTAGGCTAGACATTTGTCTCCCCATTGCCCTTTTGATTTTACCAGCAATATATACTCCCACTGCAGGTATTTATCAAACTACTTCTCCAGCATGCATGGGAATTATTCAGGCAGGTATTAGAGCTACTTCATAGTAATAATCAGGAACCTGAATCCTTAGACAATTCTCCACGAATTTATCCTCCTTTTCTTGCTCCACCTCTTCTTCCCCTTTCCGCTGCTGCTGTCTCAAAAACCCCTCAGTTTCTCAGAAGAAAGTGTATGTTTTAGGAAGTAAACTTAGAAAGCTTTCAGACTCTAAACATAACATCAGAGTCAGTTTTGCAGGTGTTGGTGACCATTAAAGTGTGAAAAAAAGTCACTCTTAATTCCTTGCAAAAGGGGCAGCTGGGTAGCTCAGTGGATTGAGAGTCAGGCCCAGAGCCTGGAGGTCCTAGGTTCAAATCTGGCCTCAGACACTTCCCAGCTGTGTGACCCTGGGCAAGTCACTTGACCCCCCATTGCCCACCCTTACCACTCTTCCATCTAGGAGCCAATACACAGCAGTTAAGGGTTTAAAAAATTTTTTTTTTTAAAAATTCCTTGCAAAGTTAACCCTTTTCCTGATTAACTAGCTCCTGCAATGTAAAAAGCTGGTTCTTCTAAGCCCAAAGGGCTTTAAAAGACTGCCTGCCCTTTGATCCAGCCATACCACTGCTGGGTTTATACCCCCCAAAGAGATAATAAGGAAATATATGTACAAAAATATTTATAGCTGGGCTCTTTGTAGTAGCAAAAAATTGGAAAATGAGGGGATGCCCTTTGATTTTGCTATATGTTGGTGATGGAATACTCTTGTGCTAAAAGGAATAATAAACTGGAGGAATTCCATGTAAACTGGAATGACCTCCAGGAATTGATGCAGAGCAAAAGGAGCAGAACCAGGAGAACATTATACACAGAGACTGATACACTGTGGTAAAATCGAATGTAATGGATTTCTCTACTAGCAGCAATGCAATGATCTAGGACAATTCTGAGGGACTTATGAGAAAGAATACTATCCACATTCAGAGAAAGAACTGTGGGAATAGAAACACAGAAGAAAAAACAACTGCTTGATTACATGGGTTGATGGGGATATGACTGGGGATGTAGACTCTAAGGCTTAGAGTCTAAGCGATCACCCTAGTGCAAATATCAATAATATGGAAATAGGTCTTGATCAATGATACATGTAAAACCCACTGGAATTGCTTGTTGGCTGTGGGAGGGAGTTGAGAGGAGGGGAAGGAAAGAACCTGAATCATGTAACTATGGAAAAATATTCTAAAATAAAAATTTTTTAAAAGTCTGTTCTTTTTTCTTTAAGTTAACCTAAGAAGCAGAAGAAAAGAATTCTAAGTGAAACAGAATATAACTCACAAGTAGAGAAATAGTGAAAACAGAGAAGGTGTTAGGTACAAAAACAAGAGAATTCTAGTAATCATTTGTAACCCCAAGGGACTGTTTAAGGAATGAAATGACCCCCTTCTTAGTGGTAAAAAAAAGTGTAAGTCTATGTTCTATGTTGCCAGAGAGTATAATAGCTGGGAAGATATGTTTGTGTTGTCTATGTTTGTTGTCTGCATGCCCTGAAAGGTTTTAATTTTTGGGAAAACAAGCCTCAGATAGAAGAGGTAACCCCTTTCCTCTCCATTTGTTTCAGAAAAATGAAGAAGGCAAACAAAGACTGGGAAATTTTAAAAAAACATTTTTTTTTGGTGTGGATTTTTGAGTCTCCTAAACTTTGAGACAATGTAATTGATTACGCATAAAGGACAAATATACAAAATTGTCAAATATTTCTTCCTTCTGTTCCTTGCTGGCCAAGAGGAAAGAAATGTAGAAAAGGTGAAAAGGTTAAGATTGAGGTATATCGTTTTGGAAATCACAAAATGATTTTGGAATGTAATCATGGAACTAAGTTAAAGAAGCTAAAAGTGAGTTTTTAAGGTTTGAAGTGAAAAAGAAGTTTATTTTCTCTGAGATTTGAAATGAACAAGGTTAAAGATTTAAATGTTTAAACATACCTAAAATGTTTGCCATTTTGAGTAAGTTGACTTTGAGAACTGACTGAATGTATCTAATAACCAGCCTGATGCAAATTTTTTGTTTTACAGAAGCAGATGAGCAGCAAACAAACTCCTGATAAGTGCTATGTTGGCAGCTTAATAAATATTAGGGTTTCAAAAAATGAGCATTGAAGTGTATAAGAATTTAACCCCAACTTATTAGAAGATGTGAGGTAGTATGTAGAATATTTTGCATGATCTAAATTTAGGATAGTCAACTGAAAAAGTGAAACTGTTACTTTAATACATGTATTATTAAATTAAGCAACAAGCAAAAATATCATGAACATTAGGGTAGGAGAAATTGAAAATCTGAAATGAAAAATGTATTAAGGATTTGGAATATTACAAAAATGGAATTTTAAACAGCATCGTACTTGATTAGGATACAAAAACTGCTTTCAATGTATGTGCAGTGTATAAGAAGAAATTCATGGTCTAAGAATTAACCATGCATTTAAATACAATTTGTTAGAGTGTAATTATTAGAAAAACAAAGTATGTATGCAGCTGTACTGTAAAGAGAATTTATTTTTCACCCGAATTGGATAAGGCCAGATGTACAAATGTGATATGCCAACTGTGCATATGAATAATGCAATTGTCCAGAAATCAAATAGGACTTGGAATAAGACTACTGATTATAGACAATTAAGTGTAGTTACCTCTCCTCTGTTTGTTATAAGGGTAAAGAGAAGCCAGATGAATTAGGAATAATAAAGAAGATACTGAGTGAAAAATCTAGTTTATTTATTTTTTATTATCGTTTATTTAATTAATTAATTTGGAGTATTTTTCCATGGTTACAGGATTCATGTTCTATCCCTCCTCTCCTCCCACCCCAATGTGCAATGCCACTGGGTTGAGTGAAAAATCTAGTGCAAAATAGATACAACAAATGAATATTATTGGTAGAATTTAATCAATTATGTAGAAATATTTTGAGATATACATTTGAAATTATGAAGTTTTGAATCACTATCCATTGAGAGTAATTTAATATCAAAGTTAAAACATGCAAATTTTAGAAGTATAGTAATCTAAGTTGTAAAAAAAGGAATAGAAAAACAAGGTTATTTATTAGTAATAAAAAGATATTTTTTCCTCATTTCCCAAGCAATATACACTTACTGGGATATGAAGCCAAGATAAATCACAAGCAAGACACCTTTTAGATAATATCACTAAAGACTTAGAACTTCCTAAAAACTTATTAGCCCCTTCCTCACAATAAACAGAAACTTAAAACCTAAGATGTTAGTTAGCAGCTTCATTAAATTTTGATCTGGCATAAAAGATAATACTGCAACCAAAGCCAACAGCAAACAACAAAAAATGGTGTGTGTGTATGTGTGTGTGTGTATGAAAGTTGTATGTAAACAATAACAACTGAATAACTATTCAGATACCTATATGGAAATATCAGAAATGAAAGATTATAAATTTTATGGGGAAAAAATCTAGAATGTGTCTTTACACCAAATTGTACGGTAAATACTTCCAAAATTTTAAAACAAAGCAGATTCACAAAGTATTTCAGCAGTGATTTTAGACTACCAAGACTCTGATTATCCAATTAACATGTCACAAGTATAGATAACTACTTAAAAAAGAAATAAAATCTTAATTTTAGATTAAGGGCTTGGATTTTTGACTAAATTGTTATATACTGAATGTTTCCAAAACATGTACTTTGTGTAAGCATGATTCTGCTAAAACTGGAAATACATGTTTAAGTATAAGCATATGTTTAGAAGCAATCTGTTAAATTCAGTCATGTTTACTTGAAATAATATATGATTTGTACTGTAAACTAAAAGTTTAAGGTAAATTGGTTATGACAATGTGCAAAAGATATTACATTATGCATGAAGATAATGTTGGTTCAAATTGATTTGTAGTAAGGTAGAAATTAAACAATAGATATTTTCTTTACAAACTTGTAGTAAGAAACCCTCAAAGTGAGATCACAAACTGCAAATTTTAAGAATGAAAGTTCTAATTTCCATTTCCCAAACACAGTAAATTAGTAATTAAAGGATAGAATCTAATGACCCACCCCAGCTCCTGTCTTCCCAGGCACAAGTGAAAAGTTTGTTATGAATGTTTTGCAGCTAGGAGAAAACAATTAAGCATTTTCCTCTATTCTCAGTATAGAAACAACTGGAAGTTTGAAGTCATCATTAATCAAGATAATTTTAGTAGAAATTTAACTCCCAGCAAAATTATTAACCCTTTTTCTGTATGAATTGGGAAGAATTGCCAGATAGTTTACGCATTGTCTGTGAAACTCAGACAAGACTAGAAAATTATTGGAAAGAAAAATTGGTAATCATTAACTGGAGAAAGAAAAAACCAAACCCTTGCATATTTTCCTCTAGTGGTAACTTTTGGTTTGTGTGAACAGTCACTAGCTCTGCAAAACAAAAAGCTTATTCGAGTTAGGGAATCTCTAAACAATGGAATTGGATCACTGAGAATACATAAATCTGTTCATAAAATGGCAATGATTTCTAATAATTGGTAAAAGAGAAGAGAATCAAGTAAAAGCTATGAAATCAACTCTCTTCATTGTATATGTGAATCCTGGAAAAAAAAATTTCAGCTCTAACCTGCGATTGGTGAGATTTGCTGTTTAAGGTAAAAAAAGCTTTTGGGATTGCAATTATTTTTGAGTTTTGAATTCAGGTATAGTTGTCTGATGGATCATTGAACAGTATCCACCACTCAAGAGAAAAGACAAGGTACTGTGAAGTACAAATGTTACTGCATTACTGACTAATAACCGACTCTTACCTGAAGGCAAACTGTTATAATCCTTTCCCTGCTTTTTCCTTTCAAAGCAAATTTCTTTAATCAAAGCAAAGCAAATTAGTAATCGATGCCCCTTAAATCTGAATATGCATAGCAACCAAATATGTTCTACTACTTACCTAAGAAACTGTACCTCAACCCAAGTTTCTTTTTTGCTTCAGTCAGAGTACAATAAATCTCTTGTAAGTTAATTCATTTGGGTAATCACTGAACATGAGTGGGAAAAATCTATCTACAAGAATGTTAAACCCAATTTCTACATTGTACAATTTACCTCAGTAGCTAGTTCAACTGTCCATAATTTTCTCCAACTAAGGCCTTTTAGACATTACCAATATCAATTCCTGAGGGTAGATGGAGACTGGACCATGAGAGAATACCCATGCTGTACCCCTTCAGGGAAGCATTCTGACGAGTCAAGAACATCACCCATAAGTCCTTGGACTCATTGCCCTATCTCCAAAAAATTCAATTGGACAGTCCAATATAGTATAAAGCAACTTGACCATTAAAAAAAAAAGGGGGGGGGGAAGACTTGAAAGGAACATCACCAGACCCAAACCTATCAATTTTTTATAAAATTATAACATGGGGGTCAGGTTTTGCTTCTGTTTATACAGGAAATGAACAAGCCTAGATCCACACCCAGCCCATCAAGCCAGAGCAGCAGACAGATGCAGCAGAGGACCCGTGGGAACAATGGAGTATGGAGAACACAAATGACCGCCTTGAGGATCCAAGCCACGAAACCCATGACTTGGGGACAAGCCAAAAGAACAGTTCACATGGCAGAGCAATTCCTGGAGGTGGCAAGTCTCCCCAGGACTGGCCAATCTTAAATAAGCCACTTGTGCAAAACACATTTACCCGATTTTATGTTAAAAGGTGGCTGCCTCACCCTTTGTTTTAACTCCAGCCCAGTTATTCCAGGGAGCTCCATCCATTATATCTATAACTAATTAGATCTTTCCTCTCCCACAACCCCTTTTCTTGTCATTTTTCAAGTACATACTCCTGGCTCCCGTTATTCTTACCCAAACGATGAGGTAAACTAGATTACACTGTACCACTTTATCATTTTCATTGTGTAAGTGAAAACTTGTGTGAAGACCCCTGCCTGTTCTGCTCTCTATAAAATGTTAGATTTTCCCAATAAACCTTTGCCTTGAAAATCATCATTCTCAGTCCTGCAGACCCCCAATTGTGTCTGTCATTTTTCATTACTGCCTTTTAGGACCCTGTTTCTGCTGGGATGGACTCATCATCCAAGTATACCATATTATCAGCAAATAGTTTTATCTTCTTTCTGCATGCCTTTATGTCTTATTTATTTCTCTTGATTTATTGCTGTTGCTAGCCTTTCTAATGTTATGTTTTTAAAAAATAGTAGGGAATTGAATATCCTTGCTTTATATCTGTACTTATTGCTTTTGTTTTTAGAGATACTTTTTTATATGGATTTAATATCTAGAATTACGGTCCTAGTCATCTTATCAACAATCTTTTAAGTAAATCTATCCATTCCTTTCTACTTCTACAACACTACAGGCATTCATTTCCTCTTAATTTAATCTCCCAAGTTATCTTACTGTCTTAATCTTTCCCATAGCTTATGCTTAATAATCAATTATTGAACGAATCATCAAACTACCATCCAACTTGCACTTAAAGTCTTCCACCAATGAGGGGGAACTCATTACCTCAAGACAGCTCATTTCATTTTGGGGTAGGTCTTATCATTAGGAAACATGCAAGGCTTATTTTCCCAAGAGATTGGGCTAGATATCTTAAGATTCCTTTCAGCTCTTACTCTACACTCAATTTTTCAAAGATCACCATTCAGCAAAGACATTAGCCAGATCTTTTAGCTCCCTGGGATATATAGTCATTTAGGGCTGATGACTTGAACTTGTTTGGTGCAGCTAAATGCTCCATCTTTACTAGTTACTTTCTTATCGTGAGTTTAAATTTCATTATTTTCCTCCTATCTTTCCCAGTCTGGACTTTTTTTTTTTTTTTGGGCAGGGAAAGAAAAATGGCTCAACAATTTTGCTGCTTCTATTGACCATTATGTTTGTTCCATCTACTGTAAGCAGTGGAACTATTCTAACAGTCCTTGGCTCCCAACGCAAAAAGTTTTTTGTTGCCCTTAATTCTGCTGTCCAAATATCATTCCTGATGCATGGTTTTGATCACCCCTTCTCTACATATCTACTGTTTGAGACCCTCCCCCAACCTGGCTCCAATTTAATTTGCATTATTCCTTCATTTGTTCTTTATTCTAGCAAAACTGTACATTCACACCTCTCCTTTCCCAAGCTTATTTTACCCTTTCTCTTTCAGTTCATGCTATTCTCTCTACCCAAAATGGCCCATCCTATCTGAAAATACTTCCCCCTACTTTTAAGGTCCAACTCTTAAGCCACCTTTAATGTCAAGCTGCTCTAGGCTGTAACCTACTGAGAGAAAGACATCTAAAATTTCTCTTATTACTTTATCTGGGCTTCTTTAATCACAAATCATTAATTCTGCCTAGTATTTTAAACATTTCTGTGCATCGTATCTCTTGCTCTATTAAGTTTGTAAGCATATTGAGAGCAAGACCTATATTCTTAGTGGTTCTACCATCAGGCACAGAACCTTGCATATAAGAGACACTTAGAAAATCTATTGAATTAAACTAGTCAAACCATGTTATCTAGTGTTTTCCAGTCAGTTTGGTCTTACTGGAATGTGAGATAAGCTGCATAAAGCACTTTGTAAACCAAAGCATCACATAAAGGTAAGCTATTATTACTACTACTATTAATTTTCAGCAGGATCATTTCCATTTATCCAAACACAAAGGTTGATAAGCCAGGGACAGGCCAGAAATCGAAGAATGCTCACCTTATCATTCAACATTTACTAAGCATCTATTATATTTAAGGAATTGTGCCAACTAATTTCAGCACTACAACAGTCCAATAAGGCCAGTTTTAAACAAAGACCAAACACTAACTGATATGCATTGAAAACATTTATTTTACAACAGTAGTTTCAGATAGATAATTTAGCAATCTTTATTTTAGTGGATATTCAGACATACAATACATAAATTACCATGCTAAACCATAAAATAATTCCTTCGGCTTTAACCTTATGTATGTACAGGAGCTCAGTAGTATCAAGTGTTAACAATCCACAAAGTTCTGACAGCCACATCTACTCACATACAATTCAAATTATGGTCCTTTCGTAACATAACAAAATATATGTCTATATATATAATTGCTTTTTGGATGCATTTCTACTTGGGTTTTATTTTTTTTTTTTTACATCTCATATTCCTCATATCCAGAATTGAAATATAATCCAAATGCAAAATACCTTCCCATCATTTTGACTCAGGGTCTGACTTGTACTAAAAAAAATTAAGAACCCTCTCCTTCCTACTGTTTTGGATATGTAAAAGATTATAAAATATTCACTTCTCTTGCTCAGTCTCTTTTCCAAAGTTGGGGGTGGGGGATGTTGGACAAAAAGGAAATGGAAGAGCCAAGATTGCCTGTTGGCCATTCCACCTAAATCACCAAGATATGCCATGTGCTTTTATTAAGGTGACAAGTTAGACAGCTCATGGATTTCACCAAAAACAAAACAAAATAAAACAGGTTTTGATGTTTGAAGGAAGGGAGGAAGGAAGAGGAGTAATTAGGGAAAGGGAAGCTCTCTAGTCTCCCCTATATTTCACATCTTGTGGACCCAGAGAGGAATTCACTTAAAACTCAAATGTGCTTTGTGCGTGAATCTGTTCACACCAGGAAGAACTTTAAGGTCGTGAAGCTATTTTGTGCTCCAGACCCCCCCCCCAAAAGGATGGTGATAATAAGTGATAATTACTACTACTGTGCCCAATGCAACTCATTTCCAGTTCTTAAAGCCCACCAACCATACTCCAAATAGTAGTTACTCCCTGAAAGCAGAATGAGTGGCTGGACAATATATCAAAAAAGATGGACCTAAGCATCTCCTTTCCTGGGCTGCATCTAGTCATATACTGGGGAGAAGCCTGGGGAATCTACATGTAAACTAATGGCAAAGGTTCTCCAGTCTGTCATGGATTTCTTCCACTCAAGCAGTCTATTTACACAACAGGTGTGACATCTTGAAGCTAGATGAAATAGCCTAAAGGCAGTATACTTGCTTCCATTTTTGCAGGACAAGAATTTGGAGAAAATAATTTTAGAGCCAAGTTTTATTAATAACTGTTGCTTTACTACATAATAGCAACAATATGGACATACCTGTTGTATAAATATATACATATACACATATGTACATACATGACAAAGATACACAATATCACATTCCCACACTTACAGCATGTGATTTGAGCCTTACTTTTCAAAGGCATAAAAATGTATTCATTTTTTGCAAGTACCACAGGACCACGAATTACAAGAATTAAAGACATGTCTGTGTTTTTGTGTTCACAGTTTTAAATGTTAGAAGTTGGACAAAAGTTATTTTTTTATGTCATCTCTCAATTCCATTACTCTAAGGACTCACTGCATTCATTATCTAGACTTCTTGTTGAGTTTGAATTGTCCCCATCTAAAATGAAATCTTGGCTAGGCATATGTTTGGTGACTGGTCCAAGAGAGGCTAAGGGGGCTCAAAACTGGATGTAAACACCAAAGGAAGCCATAGCTGAGCAAAACAAAAAACAAACAAAAAAACAAAACAAGGGTAGACAATTCAATCTATAATGAAAGCAACACATAACCAGATATAAAAATGAGATAGAAGAGTACCTGCAACTTTTCATGCTTAATATTTACCTTTCATCCTGTAAACTAGTCAATTTGATTCCCCCTCTCAGTATTGAGCTTAAACTCTAAGCCACACAGATGGGTGGCACAATGAATTTTAAATTTTAAGTGACTTTCTATTTTCTAACAGAAATATTTATTAAAGATTGAAACACATTGACTATAGACAAACATACCTCAACCTCTCTCCTTTGGGGATTGACAGGCCAAGAAAGCTTTTTAATCCTTTCCACATTTTTGTTTAAACTGGTAGCATGCCTAATTAGCCCTTTCAGTATTAAGACAACATTACAAAGACATATTCAGTTTCCTTTCGCAGGTCTGAAAGATATGTGGGTTTCATGAGGTTTCTGACCACGTTTCAGTGAAGCTCTGCAAGGCTAGGATTCCAGGTTTCAAGCTTCAGACTTAAGTTTGTAGAAAGTCCTACTGTACTGAAGCAATGCCTCTGGGTAAAAAACCAACACAAAACAAAACAGCTCAGTCTTAGTTGTCCTTCAGGGCCAATGTTTTTTTATCATCATCATTCAACCTCTATGTAGTCCTAAGGCTTCATTCTGCTGTCTGGCCAGAGTACTTAATTTTTTTTTTTTTTTAGGAGGACCTACTTACACTGCTGGATGTATCCATTTGATTTCAGAGAGCTTAAGAAAGGTTAAAGAACACAAAGAACAAAAATATCTAAAGCAGTTTAAAAATACTACAAAGCTTAAAATAAGACTGCAAATAAAATGAGTTCAAAACAATCCTGTGTAGAAATAGAAAGCTACATGATCAGTTGTGTTCACCAAGATGTTCACAAGTCTTTAAAAACAAATGGAGAATGACATTTTTCTACATATTTTGCCAAAACAATATACAAACAAAAAAAAAAAAACCCAATTCCAAAATCTTGTTTATATCATGTACAAGGCCAATTAGTAAACAATCAAAAACAATCTTCTTCAGACTTTTCTTAAAAGCAATGGAAATTTCTACATCTATAAGAATGAGACTAACATTCACTATATCAACTTCAGCACTAGTTATATAAGAAAACTAGTCTTTTAAAAACAACTTTATGTACTCTCAAGAGGCAAGAATGACAAAATACCTTGTTAATATTTATGAGATGACAGAACTACAGGATACAATTAAAAAAAATTAAATACTATTACTTTAGGGGACATCCCACAAGTAAATTATTTAAAAAAAATTCATTATATATATATAAATAAAAGAGTATGTGTGTGTGATGAGAGAGGAGGGGGGTAGGGGGGCTAGACGGGGAGGGGGAGAGGGAGGGAGGGAGAGAGAGAGAGAGAGAGAGAGAGAGAGAGAGAGAGAGAGAGATTGATTGCTTGATTATTACTTGTATTTTCTCAGATCTGACTTTATCCCTGATGATTTTTACCTTAAGGGGATATATGGGAAGATCTAGTTTTAAAAAATTTCATAAAGATATACACCCACACCTCAGGAAGCACCTAATTAATTGTGACTTGGAAAGAAACTTTTAAAAAACAAGTGAGAACTCAAAAGTGATGTTGGAAAGACACAAAAGAAAAAAAACTTCTATTTCCATCAAAGTTTCAGAATTTAGAGACAAGTATTCAGCATGTCTAATAGTTTCAGTCCATCTGTGATGGTTCTGGGCTCAGGGATGCTGGGAGAATCTTGGCACACAATGATGAAGCATGGTAGCCATTGTTTCTTTAAAATCATTTGCAAGAAAAGAAAATTTTGGCCAGAAATTTCTTCAGACATGCCCCCAAATCCTGGGAAAAATTTTACATTTTTAAGCAACATTCACATAACCTATACATAAACCTGGCAAACTACTCACTTTGACACACATAGATAAGGGGTTTTTGAGTCTCCTGTAGCCCTCTTAAGGCTGTTAAAAAAATTTTTTTTTTTGTACAAAGGTTGGCTTCTCCAGGAAGGGAGGGGAGATGTTTAGAAATGAAAGTATAAAAATAAAAGATACCAGTAACATTTTTAAAAGAACACATTATTTTACTAAATCCATTTTTATAAGGTCATGTCAAACATGGACCTAGAAACACAAGTTACCAGATAAGGAGGAGGAAGCCATTCTGAATTATCTTCTAAGTTGTTAGTTATGTTTCTAAACAAAATAAAAGTGCTTTCTCCTCACCACTGCCAATCCCTGGGTTCAAAGAACTCCACTTCCTTTGTAGTGCTGGCACCATTACCACTTAAAACAGGGCAGTTTCCTACTATAAGAACTGATTTAAAAGTTTTGAACTTTGTTTTTGACAACTTTGGAAGAAAACCATTTCTAAAGCACTCTTTTTGAAAATGCAAATTCAAGACTAACGCATTTGTTAACAACTTGGACTTGAAGCTGAATTATTATTTTTAATGGCATAGATGATTTTGTTGTTCTATCATGATCCTTTATTTTAAGAGTGCACGAAATATGAAGCTACCACAATGAACTTCCCATCCCCTGAAACATAGCTTTAGAGCTAGAATAAAGGTGAATGTAATTCATGCTTAAAGAACAGATACTTTAGAACATCTTCCTTCTTTCAATGTCAATGTATCTACTATGACCTTAATGTTGGTCACACATTCTTTTGCCAATTTCAACTGCTTTGCTCGGGAGTAACGTGTCAGTGGAGTCATTAACAGCCAACAATGCTCTGTAAACCAGTTAAAAATACAGTATTGATCAGGCTAATTATACCCTTAGAAGAAAGTTTGTGCCTCTTACTAGCTACTGCTGTTTATAAAATGCAAGTCTGGAACATTTTATTAGGCCTCTCTCCTAATGAGAAAAAAGTGATGTTTATTTAGAGAAATATGGGGGTAAGCATGAAGAAGAATGTCTAGATCAGAATTCTCTGCCTGGTAGTGTTGTCACAGTCATTACATCATCATGCAAAGTATAAAAACTATCATGTAATCTTAGATTTGGTTTCTGACGTTTGCCAAATAGTCTCAAGGGTAAAACAAGGTGTCTAAAAGAATTGAGTTTTGGCAAGTCCTAGTGAGGAAAAAAAAAAAAAAAAAGCCAGGTTCATCCTGCTCCCAAATTTTATTTAATGGCGAAGAAATTTTCAGCTATAACCATTTAGGGACATTATTTAAAAAAGAAAAACAAGAAACCACTGAAGAAACAAAAAAAAAAGCCCCCCCAAACCTAAAAAGGTTTCACAGACTCAACAAGGGCACGGTTACTAAAGTGACTCTTTTAAATCAAGTGTCTGGATACAAAGGCAGTTCCTGGGAATAAAAGTAGCCCCAAGCCTCTCTAACCTAGCACAGAGGTATGTAACAAAAGAAATCTATTATAATCACTTGATGTAGAGAAGTTCTTAAGATGACCAGTAAGAAGGATGAGAAATTCACATCCTACATAAAAGTTCATATGGAAATGTAATAATCAAGACCAGGAGAGTATTATTCATCACATTCTTTGTTTTTTGTTAATGATGAATCAGGGCCAACCAGTTGAGAAACAGGAGCTGAGAAGAGTAATTATGTGATTGTTTGCTGGACACTAATGTAGTAGTTCTTAATTCTGTGTTGTTTTTAGCTGACAAGAGCCACTGAACGGGCTTTTCTTTAATCTATGAATTCAGCCTAATTAAAATAGCCATTTACTCCATAAAGTTTCAAAATGGGGGCAATGACATAATACATTCACAGATGCCCCTTGGTGATGATGGCAGGGCTAAGCCTATTATAAAGAAAGAAAAACAGGATGAAACAAGAAGGACAAAATAAAGGATAAAGGTTTATATAGTGGGGTTTAGTAAAGAGCACAATTACCACTTATCCTAGATACTATAGTTTGCCTACTGCCATTAATGACTAAAGAGCTTTTAAGAAAAATTTGGACTGACTTGGCAGACTTACCACAAGTCCCTTTAGAAATCTAAATCATTTGAACAGAGGCAAAGTTAGGCTAGGGTAACTTTTCAGTTGAATGTTTATAAATATTACAATTAACAATGTCTACGAAGGAAGCCCCCACATCAATCAAATCTTATAGAAGAAATTCTTTGTGTCTTGGACACAAAGACTGTAAACTAGGGAAGGAATTTATTACTTTAACTGCTGAAGAGGGTCTCCAATGGGAATGCTGCCTGGAGGAATGTCAAATAAGAAGCAAGAAAGAGTGGGTAGGAGAGAACAAAACTGGACAGAGTAAAAGGATAAAAGTTAAGGAATATAGTGTGCATCTGACTCCAGGGTATCTGCTAGGAAGTTGACAATGACTCTGTGACTCTTTATTTTATTGTCCTGGCCGATGATTAAAGACCCTACTGTGTGTATGGGGAGGGAAGGAGGAGGGGAGGGAAGGGGGAAGAGCAGGAAACCAATCACAGCAACCCAAACACTGAATCTTCCTTAGCATGAAATCTGTTAAATGCAAAGAAAAGCAAGAAAAAGACAACAATGATTATACTGTAGAGTTACAGCTGGGATAACAGAAGAACCTTAAAGTAAATTTTTGATACAGAAAACCACAGTTTTAAAACACTGTGCAAACATGATTTGGTTTCAATATAAAAAAGGAAATATTTTTCATTTCCACAATAAATTTACCTGAGGAGGAAAAAACCCACAATGATGTACGTAAACAAGGCTGAAGAGATCAGGTACACATAAATAGCAGGGATTATGTCTTCTGAAGAGTCATTTTCATATTCCCAAATTCCTTCATAGTCACAGAATCAGGAAGGGATCTCAGGATCATGTAATCTAACCTCCTTATTTTACTGATCAGTAAATTGGGGCTCAAGAGAGGTTTAGTGACTTGCCCAAGGTCATACAGAGGATGTGGGGAGTTGGGACAAACACAGGTATTCTGATTCAGGGCAAGAAGCTATTCATCATTTCAGGGGCTCAAGAACAAAAAGAAATGTCAAATGGTAAACCAGTATACTAAGGCCAAAAACCGAAAAGGAAGGATGAAATTTCTAACTGGAAATTCCCTTCCATTTTGTCCTAAGTTATACACTGGTTTTAACACAGGTACAGGGAATGTGAAAAAGTACTCTTGGTTGAGAATGATGAATTCCCCTTCCTATTTTTTTAAAGGTCCTCACAGCTAAATTGTATGGAAGCAAAAGTAGCTTCAGAGCAACTCTCACTTAAACTTGTAGGCTTGAAAAATATATTTAGGCTGGTACCACTGCTCAGAATGCAGATTGCTTCCATTATTCATTTAATGCAGTAACTCCTCGATACATTTACAACAGACATACATAAAACATAACCTCATACATGCGATTAAAAAAAAAAAAGAAGAAGAAAGGAAGACCGTAGCTAAACTGCTTTAAATACTGCATGCTACAGCACTTCATGTATCATCAAGATACGACACTGAAGGTGACAGAAAAGGCTGAAGGGATTACAAAATATTCTTGGCAGGTCAGTGTCTGCCCTTTCCCTGTGGCAGGAGTTGTTCCCTCCCCGATCTCTATTTCTACTGTTCATGATTCTAATGTTGATTGGCCAGGTACTGATTTATCCATTCTAATTACAGTGTTTTCTTAACTTAGTTAAATCCATCAGTATGGTAGCTGGGGTGGGAGTCAGTTGTGAGCTGGGTGGTCTCTGTGGCTGATGCTGGTTGTATCACAATAGGTGTGTCTGTGGCCTCTGAAAAAGGGGAAAACACACATACTTTATTGCACTAAGAGAACAAAAGATACACACACACACACTCGCAGCTTTTGTTATATGATAACTAAATTCCTAACCAGAAACTCCATTCCCTTTATTAGGAAATGGAATAGAATGATCATTTCAACAAGTCACTATGACATATCATAGTAACACTGTTGCTCTAACTGAAATCAAAGAATTGTCAATTGTGCCCACCCCAATCAACCTTTTTTAATTTCTTGAAATTTTTTTAGCTACCCATGACTAGAAGTCCACCTTCTCCATCCCTCCCAACCACCACCAATCTCCAAATTTCCAACCCCACAATTCTACTATTACTACAGAGTCAATGGGTGGGAAACAATTATTTATGTAAATCTGGTCATTCTTGTTTCTATTTTTACCTCAAATTTCCTTGTTCACACCTCAAACGTCCCAGCTTCCACCAAAAACACTCCAAGCACAGTATCAATGCCCTCCTGTTTGACAAGATAGTTCAACACTGGTTCAGGGATCATTCTAGCTATTACCCACACACACACACACTGGAGGCTGTATCTATTTCATGGGCTGTGACTATTAAAGATACTTACCCCTCTCGTCAGACTGTAACTGTGCCTCCAAGTCCTCTGGGGAGACATAGTATTCTTGGTCATCACCTTCAGGAGGTTTAGGTTTACACTTTCCACAGCAGCAGTTAAAGCAACAGCACAAACAGCAGCAACAGTAGCAGCCAGTAATGATCCCACAAAATAAAAATAGGGCCTGCGTGGAAGGAAGAGATGGTGCATTGTTTGTACTACCAGATTTTAACATACATTCCCATCTCACAAGAGACAAAGAGTTTAATGTACTTTCAAAGAATGACATTTAAGATGTAAGATAATCCTCAATTTAGAATGAAAAGGGAAAACCACATGTGACATTATTCTCTTATTTTACTTAATAGTAAAAAGAACTCAAAATACAAGATGGGGAATAAGAACAAAAGCTCATATTGAGATAAGAGAGTAACTGCTGATGTCTGACTCAAAGTCCACTCAGAACATAGGGAAAAAAATAAAATAAAATCCTGTGCCTAGCACAGTGCTGCTATTATGTAGCAGGCAAGTGGTATGTAAACTGAATGTCAGCTATTCATAATATGGATAGTTTTTGGTGGCAGAATGGTGACTGATTCTATACTGGTCCCCCTCTGAGAAAAACTCAAGTCTCACTGCAGAATGGTTATAATAACTGAAGAAAATGAATGTCATATACAAAGAAGCATTTGCATTTCTGAATATCTTCTTTTTTGTTTTTTCATTTCTGAATATTTCAATAGATCTGTGATTTCACATGAACATGGTTAATTCTATCCAGCAGCATAGAGGACAACCTATCTATGCCATCTCATCCTGTGAACTGTTCATATTGTCCCAGAAATCCTACTCAGAAAACACCCAATATACTGAAAATTTCCCTTAAGGTCTTTTAAAATCATTTTGTGTTTTATTAGCAGAGCACTTTGCTTTGTCCATGTGATCCTCATTTTTGTAACTTGACATTAGTCATGTCACTCCTTAACTGTAGTCACCAGATGGCTCAAGTCTGCGCCCACTAAATCTAGCCATTGCCTTTGGTTCACCTGTAACTTAGAGGTGGTGATGTTTTAAAAAATTCTGTGCCACAGACAATGGCTATGAGAACATTTGTAAAGATAGATATTTGTCCTGGGGATGTAAAAATATAATGAAATTTCCCTAAAGCAATCTCTTTTCCACCCATTCAATTCTGTGGCTTAGTTCATTGTCCATTTTGCAGTGCCTAGACTATTACAATAAATTCCCAATAAGACTGACTGCCCCAAGTCTCTCTCCTCACTCCAATGGATTCTTTATACAGTTGTCAAACTGGTTTTTCCTACAGTGAAAAATATGACCACGCTTTTCCCTTCTACCCAATGGTTCCAGTGTTTCTCTAATATATCCAGAATCAAATATAAAACCAAGTGTTTATAAGGTGGGGAGATGGAGTTTAAAGCCCTTTCCAATCTGGCCCCAATCTATGCTTTCAGCCTGTCCATGAACATGATCCAGTCATACTGACTTTCTTGCAATTCCTCATATAAAACATTTAATCTCCTGCCCAGGCTGCTCCTGGAATGTACTTCTGTCTCAATTTCATCTCTTTAGAATTCCCAGTTTCCTTCAAAATCAGTTTAAGCACCAGATTCTACATGAGACCCATCCTGATCCCTTAAGTTGCCTTGCCTTCAAAATCAACTGTGTACATATCCTACATTTACTTATATATGTATGTTATTTCCCTCTCTGAGGACAGGATGGTTCTTATTTTTGTTTCTGTATCCATAGTGCCTTGCAAATTATTTGGAACATAGCAGAAGATGCTTAATAAATGCTTGCTAACTGATATACTAATTAACTTGATGCACTGGCCATCCAAATGCATGCCATTGTCTGAACAATAAGTAACAAGGAATCTTATCTGATTTTAAAATATGCATGAGATTTTCCTTGCTGGAAAAGTGCCTTTAAGGCTAGGTCCTTCTCTACTGAGAATGCTTACTTTCTCTTGTAATCAACTAGTACATTGCAGGATCTTGTATTTATCTGCTGCACCATTCACCTATGTCTGAAAAGATGTGGTCTAGTACAGAGGATAATTTGCAAAAGCCATCCTCTTTCCCTCTCATTATACTGTCAATGTACTATAGATATCAGTGTCATAAAGATGAGAAATGAAACACGGGCCTGTAGCTGCTGATGCTCTCTTGATTGTTTATTTGAGGGATTAATAGTCTGTGATTTGTCCATTTCAACTATGAGTGCTTTTGACATGAAGTGACTTTAGTTAGACTTGTTTCCACTGCTTTTTTGCCATCTTATGAACACTTGTACAACTCCCCTAAGTAGTACTGTACATAGATGAGTTAGTATTCTAAACCAGTATTGTTCTTGGTTATCACGACTCTCCACTTGGCAAGAAGATCAGATATTTGCTAGTTAAGGGGGAAGGGGAAAGGAATAAACATTTATATAAGAGCCAGGAACTGTGCTTATTATATAACAAGTCTGTTACAAATATTATCTCATTTGATTTCTTGCTGAGAACATTCCTTGGTTTCTTTGGCCTCCTTAGCTCAATTCAACCCAGTTAGCATTTATTAGGTGTCTACCATATGCCATACAAACAACAAAAGTGGAAAGTGAAGCTTGACTCTTAGGTTACAAACTTAGAAGTGAGGAAGAAGAGTGGAGTTTTAAGAGAAGAGATAATGAGTCTTTTATGGACATACTGAATCTGAGATAGATGTGTATGAAGTATATCCAGTTGGAGATGTTGAACAGGCAGTAGGGAGATGAGACCAGAGCTCAGAAGAGAAATGAAGGCAGGTTTAGAAGTCAATGGGAGAGAGACTAATCCAAGGAAGCTTATGAAATTACTATTAAAGTGTAAAGGGAGAAGAAAAGTCCCAGAACAGAGCCCTGAGGTATATATTCATTATTAGGAATAAGCATGGATCATGAACCTGAAAAACAGACCAAGAAAGATTGGTCTGACAGGTAAGAAGAAAAACATCTAACAAAGCAGAGTATATCCAGAAGGAAGGGGGTAATCAAATTGTAGCGATGTCAAAATGGATGAGGTTTGAGAAAAGGCAATAAAGAGACCACTGATGACTTTAAAGAGCACAATTTTAGTTGAATGCTAGAGAAGGCATATTGCAAATTACTATGAAGTGAGTAAGGTGAGAAAGATGAGAGACAATGAGAGTATGTAGCTTTTTCTAGGAGTTTGGCCATATAAAGGGGAATGGCTTCGGAATAATAGCTTGAGAGAAAAGTAACACAGATTTTTCTTAAGGGTAGGGAGAGAAAGACATTAGAGAAAGAACCAGCAGACAAGGAGAAGCTGTAAAATTAGAAAAAACACATCCCTGGAGGAGACGGGGATTGGGATTAAGCACAAATTAGCTGGCGTTAACAAGAAGGGACATTTCATCTTTTAACACTGAAACCCTGGAGGAGAAAATGGGAAATGATACTGAGGTGATCTGAGGTACAAAAAGGGGGAGAAGGTAATGGATAGCTATAAATTTTTCAGTCAAATGTGGGTCTGCTAAAAGGGAAGGAGGGAGGAAGGTGATGAAGGCAGATTGAAAAAATTAAGAGTAAGTTTGGAGTGTGTGGGGCAAGTTAAGGCACATTTGAGAATGTTAACAGAAATGTTATGGATCCCTATAAACATGGTTTTATAACTTTTCCTAGTAGTATTCAGCAGCATTTGAACCATAATAGAGGTCGATAAGGAGAAATGCATGACTGAGTTCTAGAAAGGGCTAAGTGGTGACAATACAAGGGGTCAAGCAATTAAAGAACATTAAAAATTCAGTCAGTTAACTGAACTGGTGTAGACTGCAAAAGGAGAGCCAGACAAGGGATTTGGACTAAATGGCTTCTAAGGTCCTTTCCAGTTGTAAATCTATGATGCTATGACAGGAAATTATATAGTAAAGCACAGAATTTCAAAAGATTGCATTGGTGCAACACTTGTGGGTGATTAAAAGAGCAAACCGTATATACACTAAAGATAAAGAAAGTCATTGTGGAAGAGTCTTGAAGAAAATTAGGGATTCTAAGAGGTGAAAATAAGGAAGGAATACATTCCAGTCATGAGTGACAGCTTGTGTAAAAGCAGAGGTTACAGATAAAATATTGTATATAGGGATTAACAGGAGTTCAGATAAACTCAAATGTAGTATGTTTTTAAGGAGCAAAATATTCAAAATATATGGTAAAGTAGGATGAGTTGAGATTGCACAGGGTCCAACTGAGGAATTGGCATTTTTTCCTTGAGGCACTAGGAAGCTGCTGAATGAAGATATGAAGTTCAAGAAGATCATTTTGACTATGTGAAGGAAAGGATAAATTTGACACTGGGGACAGTGGTCTGAATTAGAGCAAAGTCTATGTGAGTAGAAAGGAGATGGATGGAAAAGATGTCTTGGAGAAGGAAATGATAAGAGTTGGCACCTAGCTATATGACACTGAAGGAAAAAAAGAAGAGCTAAGGATTCCTGAATTGAAAATCTAAGAGACTGAAAGGAAGCAATACATAAGACAGAAATAGGGATCATGAGATCACAAGGTCAAGTTTGAGCTGAAAAGGGACCCTTAGAAGTCACTGGAGGCAGAAGGAGAGGTGGTTTTAGGGGGAAAGATAACAAATTCTGTTTTGGACATGATGAGTTTGTGATGAAACAATGGAGATCGGGAGAGAGAAGCAGGCTAGATGTGTAGATTTGAGAGTGACTTGCATAGATGAAAACTGAACTGAAGGGAATTGATAAGTATCAAAAGTGGAATACAGAGAAGAAAAGGGTTATTAGAACTGTTTTGCTTTGGTTAATTTTTGGAAGAAAGAATGACAAAAAATTCCAATGCCTTTTCCATTCCTAGTTTTCAGTCTCTATGGACAGTCCATTTCATTTTTTGAAAGGCAGCATGATATAGCAGGAAGTAAGGCAGAGAGGCATCTTACTTTGCATTTTGCCATTCACGTTTCCTAGCTATATTACTGAGTATAAGTTTCCTTATAAGTAATGATAAAATTGTAAAGATCAAATGAGATTGCTTAAGAAAAACACACATTTCCACTGGTTGTAACATGTGTCCTTGTTCAGGGCCTATTTCCATATATTGTTTACTTTTGCTGAAGCACTTTTCTCTCTTTTGTTCTTATATAAGGGATGATTTTGGGGATGAAGTTAAGGATATATTGGAAAAGAAAAGTGATGCAAGATCAAAAGGCATCTATAAAAATCTTAAAAGAAGGATGGCATAGCATTCTATTTCCTTTTCTTTGCTCTTTCCATTTATGTTTTTCCTGCAGTTAATTTTCATACTGTCTAAATAACCAAGTTTGTAAAATTCTTGTAATCCACTGCAATTATTTTTAAACTAAACATTAGAACAAAATACAAAATTGTATAAACACATTTTTAGAAAACCCTAAAGAACACCTTGAATAGAAGAGCCTCTGATGCTTTTAAAAGAAGCCTTTCCTTCTCACCTTTGCCCACCAGCTGGACAGCACAAAATAGGTGTTCACGTTCTCCTCTCCAAACTGCTCAGCTACATAAAGGCCCAACGAGCCATACTTGTCATATATATTTCGTTTTGTGGCATCAGTTAATATTGCATGTGCGTTGTTGATCTCTTTAAATTTGTCTGCAGCTTCTGGGTTATCTGGATTCTTGTCAGGATGATATTTCAGTGCAAGCTTTCTGTAAACAAAAAGATTTTTGCTCACTTATATTTGGTTTCTTATTCTTTCACTTTACCATTCATCCATGTGGCACAATAGTCAATAAAGGAACTTCTAAAATTTTATGGTAGCATGCATTTTATGGTAGCATGGGAGACTTCTCTAAGAAACCAACAGAGCCTACTACTGACCTCTAGTGTTCCATTTAATTAACTGAATGTTGAAAAACAAAAACTTTAAAAAGCTATTTAGAACATGTGATTTATATTTGTCTGTCATTAACTAGTCTTAACACTTAAGGAGACCAGATGAGAATACTAAGATGTCTAGTTATATGTTAGTCCAAATCATTTAAATGATATTTCCATAAGCCCGAGGAATTCTTTAGGTTTAAGAGGACAAGAAAAACAAAATGCATAAAAATTAAGTGACATAGACCAAGAGTTTGCTAGTCAATCAATGAGTACATACAATTCTCATAAATAAAAGGGTTAGTACATACATGCATTCTTTACTTAAAATGGATAATGAAGTCTTCCTTGCTGCATCTCTTGCTAAGACTACTACTATCACCTTACTGGCAGTGAGTTTGTTTACTTTTTACTGAAAAGAACTGAATGAAAACAAAATTTTCATGAATAAAATATGTGAAAAAGAGGGCTGCATAGAAGTGAATTTAAAAGAAACCAGGTCACACTGTTAAAAGTATACATTTGACACCCCCCCCCAACCACCGCCGTAGTTCATCTTTTTCAATGTTTTATTGTTACTCCTTTTTAAAAAGAACACTCTCACTTCCCAATAACTCTTTCTTGTTGCCCTTCCCCTGAAACAAATATGCAGAATTGGGGGGAAAAAAATCAATGTTTAAAAATGTATATAGCACTGCACAGATGGCAGAGTTAAGTTAAATGGAAGTCTTTAAACATATTCATACTTTTCTTTCTTTTACTGCTTTAGAAATCAAGTTTTACATTCAATAACATGCAAAAGTCTGCAAGATGATATTTTCCCCTAAAGTAAATAATATAAAATTTTAAAATTCTAGGAAAACAAACACTCTTACAATTGGATATACAAAATCCAAAACAAAATAGCACCACCTATATAGTTACAAATAGATTTCTTTTAAAGAAAAGTTGGATATTTGAGGAAAGAGCCCTTACTATAAATGTTGTACTTTTATTGTCAAAATCCAGATCTAAACATGAGATAGATATGGCCACTTACGTGAATTTCCAAAAGCTAAAACTTATTTTCTTACCTATATGATTTTTTTATATCATCTGAGGTTGCATTCTTGTCCAACCCAAGAACATGGTACAATGATTCTCCAGAGGTAGAAAGTGAACGCTGTCTCTGGTCTGCCATTTTATGCTAATCTGCAAAATATATTTTAAAAAACACAACACTGAGAAATCATCCAAGTAGTTTGTAATGGGCAGCTTTGTAACAAAAGATTCAAGTCCAAAGCTCACTTTTAAGATTAAAATTTCAAATACTACAAAAACCTGGTAGAAATGGGTCCCCCCCTACATCCATGATACTAAAATGGAGCTTTAGTTTCTAAGATAATAAAAAGATATGAAGTAGTAGTCACTAGATATTAAACTACCTTTTAGCACTGAAGTTGATTATTTTGCAGTTCCTTCCATAAGAAACTTTGTTTTTATTCTAGCATATCTAAAATTTTAGGAAATCATAAAAGCATTGTGAAACCCAATTCTTGGGATAAGAATGCAATGAACAATACAATAAAATTAGTTTCTGTCTTTTTAACTCTTTGGATGGCACAAAACTAAATGAAAATTATCATAGTCCTGACTTAAATTGGGCCGAGAGGAAAAAAGAAGTATACACTTGTTTCCTGGAGTCAGAGAGACCCAAATTCAACCCAGACCTTCAGATCCTTTCTTGCTGTGTGACTCCAGACAAGTCACTTTACCTCTGTATGCTTCAGCCCCACATCTGTAAAGTGCTTAACAGACATACACATATACATAAATATATGTACATATTTGAGTTATTATTTCAGTTACCAATTTATTGATGCACTGAGAGAACACCTTGCTTAGAGTCACGCAGCCAGTATATATCAGCAGTGGGGCATGAAGCCAGGTTTTCTGGCCTCAGGCAAAGTTCTTTATCCACTACTGCTTTAAAAACAAAATGGTCTTTGTTCCTAACTTAAAAAAAAAAAGACTAAATTACAAATTCTCGATATATAATCTTAATTTGGCTCAATTCCCATAGAATATTTTTCTATTTTACTCTCACTGATTACTTCCTCTCTTATTTTCCATACTAATTGTTCCTAATTCCTCCTCAAACCCTTAACCTAGCAGATTATCTAAACTCCTATTTAAAGTCCAAAACAAGAAATTCTTCAATTTCTTTTCCCTAAACTTTTTAGTAGCATGATGGACTCATTCTTTTCTGTTTCAAAAGAAAATTGTATCTCTATTCATGTTTAGGTTAATTAATCTCTGCTCCTCTGCCTTTTGATTCATTCCCTTCTCTAAGAAGTTTCATCACGTATCTCTACCTCTTCTAAATCTTTAATGTTTCCTCTACTAGCATCTTTCTTTCTAGGTAGAAATGTGCTATCAAATTCTTAAAAAAGCTTTATTCAGTCATTCTAAACTGCAGTCATATCACTAACTAATTTAACAAGCATTAATTAAGTAGCAACTACATGCAAGGAAGTGTGCTAAGCTCAGGAGATACCAAGGACAAAATGAAAAATATTTCTTGCCCCTAAAAATCAAGTGGGGATGGGGGGAGGGGGGAGAGAGAGAGAGGGAAGAGGACTTATATTCTTTTTTATAATCCTTACCAACTGGCTTTCATCTTCACCATTTGAATGAAATTCATAGCCACTTTCCTTGACCCCTCTCACTGTAGCTGGAATCACCTGAGCCATGTGAACTATGTGAATAGAATGAAGGGATCTATGATCTTTTATTTTTTTGAAGTTTATTATGAATTTCAACAACAACTAATTCTTCTTGTCTGACTTTTCTTGATGCTATTTGAGGTTTTCTTGGCAAAAATACTGGAACAGGTTATTTTAAAATTTCATTTAAATAAACTATAACTACTCTTTAAGCTCCTCTACCCCTCCCTAAATATTACCAGTTAACAACATTGCTAAATTAAAAGTTAACTAAATTGGTCTTCATCCTCCCCTAACCTTTCTGTGGCATTTAACATATATGGTTGAATTACTCACCCTTTTGGGACATGCTTTTCTCTTGATTTCACTTGCTTATCCAACCTTTCAAATGACCTGCTCTGGTTCTTCTTTCTGATTCTTTAAGGTGGGTGTTTTCCAAGGTTGACCTCTATCTCTTCTCTTTTTATATCCTATCCTTTAGAAGTCTCATTCATGCTCTTGACATCACAATTTTAGCTGGCGAATTAAGGATCTGCATCTCCAACTATTTATATAAACAAACTCTACCTGCTAGTATTCCAAATCCAACATGTCAAAAAACAACTATGGGGGCAGCTGGGTAGCTCAGTGGATTGAGAGCCAGACCTAGAGACGGGAGGTCCTGGGTTCAAATCCAGCCTCGGACACTTCCCAGCTGTGTGACCCTGGGCAGGTCACTTGACTCCCATTGCCTACCCTTACCAATCTTCCGCCTATAAGTCAATACACAGAAGTTAAGGGTTTAAAATAAAATTAAAAAAACAACAAAAAAACAAAAAACAACTATAATATCTCTCCAAAAATATTTTGCTCCATTTTCTGATTACACTATTTCTGTTAGTGGAAATAGTACAACCATATCTACTGTCCTATGTCTTGAAATTTTGGTGTTTGCTGATGCTTCCTTCTATTTCACCTCTCACAGACAGTTGTTAAATCCCATTTATTGTACTTTTGCAATATTTTCAGCTCTCTTCCCTTCTTCCTAATTTCTACTACTACCTTATCACATTTTAGGGGAATTGGATCTGTTATTTCACTGGTATAGAGTGCTCAATGTTATTTATGTATAAGGCACTGTGCTAAATGCTGGGGACATCAGGGAAGGGGGAAAAATGGTTCCTGCCCTAAAAGAACTGACTGCCTTATAATGGGGGAGACAATATGCAAATAATCACATATTTTATTCAGTACAAATGAAAGGCCATTTTAGGGAAGGCACTGAGATTAAGGGGTGGGGAATGATAATGACCTCTTGGAGAAGGCAGGATTTGACCTGAGTCTTGAAGGTCAGTGTTATTGGATGGAAGTATAAAATCAGAAAAGTAATAAAGGGACAGGTTGTGAAGAGCTTTAAATACTAAACAGGATTATATATTTGATTCTTGAAGTGACAGGGAACCACTGGGATTTAGTGAGTTGTAAAGGGGGCAAGGGAGAAAAGGGGCAATATGATTAGATCTGTGCTTTAGGGGAAAAAACACTTTGGCAGCTGAGTGGAAGAGGGACAAAGTGGGGAAAGGTTTGAGGCAGGGAGACCAATTAAAAGTCTAATGCAGTAACTGCATATGTATAATCAATATCAAATCATATTTGCCTTTTCAAGGAGGGAGGAGGGAAGGGAAGAAGAGAATTTGGTAAATGTTAAAAGTTATTTTTACATATAATTGGAAAAAATAAAATATAAAAAAGCTTAGAGGGGGAAAAGTCTAATATAATAGGAAAAGTGTGAAATAATGATAGCCTGGAATAGTTTTGGTGACTATGTGAATAGAGGGGAGGGATCTATGATATTCTATGAAGGAAGAAATGACACAACTTGCAAACAAGTTGGATATGTGAAGTTAGTTGGGAGCAGCTAGTTGGTTCAGTGGATAGAGAGCCAGACCTAGAGAAGGGATGTCCTGGGTTCTAATCTGGCCTTAGACCTAAGGGCATATGGTGCCTTCAAAGTAATAAGAAAGTTTAAAAGAGGAAAAAGGTTTGTAGGAGCTGATCAAGAATTGTTCTGAATATATTGAGTTTCAGATGCCTACAGGACATTTGGTTTGAGATGTCCAAAAGATAGCTGGTGATATGAGATGGGAACTTAGGAGTCAGGGCTAATAAAAGTTAGGGCTTTATATATAGATTTGTAACTTAGCTGCAGAAAGATGATAACTGAACCTATTTGAGTTGATGAAGTCATTAAATGAGATGATAGGAAACTTTTTTGTCATGAATTCCTCTGTCAGTCTAGTGAAATCTCTAGATCCCTTTTCAGAATGTTTTATAACGAAAACAAAACGAATACATAGACTTACAAAGGAAGTGAATTATATTCAAAAAGTTACATATGTTTGTGTGTGAATAGAAAGGGTATCTGTCTGATATTTTAGGATGAGGACCTCTGATACAGAAGAAAAAGAAGGTCCAGGAAAAAAGCTTTAGCAACAGAGTTAAAGATCCAGCAAAGGAGTCTGAGGAGTAGAGTCAAAGAGGAGAACCAGGAGTAGCATTATGAAAACTCTGTGTGTGTGTGTGTGTGTGTGTGTGTGTGTGTGTGTGTGTGTGTGTGTGTGTGTGCATGTGTGTACACACACATGCACATGCACTGGGCAAGTAGGCAGAATGCTTCATCATGAGTCCTCTAACTATGGTTGGTCATTGTGTTGATCTAAGTCTTTAGTTATTTCTTTGCAATACTGTTTTATTATTGAATGAACTGTTCTAGTTCTTCTCGCTTTAGTCTGTACCATTTCCCACAAGTTTTTCCAGATTTCTCTAAAACCGTTTCTATGATTTCTTATAGCACAATGGTACTGCATCACAGCTGTGTACCCTAATTTGCCGAGTCATTCCCCAATAATAGGTACCCCCTTCAGTTGCCAATTCTTTGCCACCACAAAAAAGATCTGTTGGTACTTTTCCTCTTTCTTTGACAAAAGACCTGGTAGTTAGTGGTACCTGAGTCAAAGATTATTCATGATTTAATAGCTTTTGGGGCATAGTTTCAAACTGCTTTCCAGAATGGTTAGACCAACTCACAGTTCTCACAAACAATATAATAAAGTACCCATTTTCCCACAGCCTCTCCAGCATGTGTCATTTTCTTTTTTCGGGTCGACTTTGACAAATCTGATAAGTGAGATAGAACCTCAGAGTTGTTTTAATTTACATTTCTCTAATTATTAGTGATTTAGATTTTTTTTTAAAGATAGCTAATAACATCTTAGATTTCTTCTTTTGAAAACTACCTATTCATATCCCTTGACCATTTATAAATTGGGTAATGGCTTATTCTTATAAATTTGAATCAGTTCCTTATATATCATAGAAAAGAGATCTTTATCAGAGAAAACCTGAAAAGATTTTATTCCTTTTTCACCTGCTTCTCTTTTAAATACATTGGTTTTGTTTCTGCAACATCTTTTTAATTTTATGCAATAAAATTGTCCATTTTACCCTCTGTAATCCACTCTCTCATTTGATCATCCTTCTTTCCCCTATCTAAAGATCCAAGAAGCAATTTCTTTTTCTGCATATGTCAACCTCTATGTCTAAGTCATGTACCCACAGTGGAAACTTATCTTGCTAGTATCTGCATATAGTAGGTCTTTAAGAACTGTTTAATGAATTGAATTCCCTTCTCCCCAATTTAACAGGAAAAGGATAGGTGGACACCAAAAGCACTATCTATTTGAGCTCACTTTTTTTTGTGTGGTTAGAACTTAACATGATTAAGAAGTTAGACTAGTAAATTTTATCAAAATCAATTTTAACACCACTGGAAGCCATTTTGTACCAAGGCAAGGGAGAAATAATTTGTGAGGAAAATTTATATTCTTTAATCATTTTTACTAGGGCTAATTTTGTTTGTAGGGATTGGACAGACAGTATATCACACACAAACAAACATTTTCTAAAACCTAAATTACATCTTTCCATTTAAAAAAAATTCTTAAAAGTAGGACTGTTCTGAAAACTGTCATCCTCACCTCACTGACACAAATTTAAGGTATTTTTAATATGTATCTTAAATTTAACTTTTTAAGACTTACTGGCCAAAAAGACTGCTTTTCTGTATGTCCAACAACTTTTTGTTGACTTCATATTCAATCTCAGACTAGAGTGAAAAATGTCTTATTTATTTAAATGCTAATGTCCAACAATTCTTTTGAAGATGTAGGTTTAAATTTGCTTCCACCCTTTAAGACAAGCAAAACATTATATAATGGGATTCTTTTATGCCCACTGTTCCCAAAAATGACTTTGCAATTCACAAGGAATCCCTACTTTCTGAATGTAATAAGCTCCTTGAAGGCTAGGACTATTTTTTCTTCATAATAGTGAAGGTTATTGTCACTGTCAACTCAAAAAATGTAATTGCTGAACATAGAAAATATTTATAATAAGGCTATCTCAAGATCTGGTTAGGAAGGTATAATTTTTAAAAATAAAACTAATTTAGAGACAATTGCTAATTTAGACAATCTCTCTCCTCTCACTTCACTCTACCCCCAATTCCTGCTTCTTCTTAACTTTCCTATTCTTGTAAAAAATGCTACTTAGATCTAATCACCAAAAGTGTAAACAACCCCACTTAATTCTCAAGTGGGAGATCTGTAACCCACATGTGCAAGAGTGGGTGACAAATCAGAATTGAATGACTGCCCACCCTGGGCAGTCCTATGCGTCTGTTGTGATTGGGCACGTAAACTAAGAGGAAGGCACAGGAAGTGATGGAAAAGAAGCTCCTTTAAAAGGGAATGACAACTTCCTATAACTTCACTTCTTGTTCATTTCTTGGACCTGAAGGAGCTCTGGCTGGGACCTTGGTGAGACTGTTTTTAAATCTCTCCCTTTGAACTACATGTTGTGAGTGTAAAGACTGACCCTTCCTGGATTTCTCTGAAGGAACTTTCCTTTCAAGAGAGGCTTTGTGACTGAAGCTTTTGCTTCATCCGTCTTTAGCCCAAGACTGAACCCTCTCTGGTTGAGGACTAATTAGCCCTGCCTGGGTTAAGGCAGGGGCTAGAGCAAATTATTTAGTGTATTAGGTTAATTATCTTACCTTATTCTCTCTCTGACTTTCTTACTTTCATTCTCACTTCTCAATTGTAAATAAACTACCATAAAAGTCATTTTGACTTGAGATTTTTTCATTTGGAATTGATATTTATTCAATTCCTTGGCAACCACCCCTTTTTAATATTTAGTAACCAAACCCTAATTTTTACTCCTTACATTTGGTGACCAGAAGGTTGTGCCGACTACTGTCAATCTTCCTAAATTTTCTTGACTCTTCTTTCATTCTGTAAACCTCAAGCCAACACAGCTGCTAGATAAAAGGTAAGTTCAATTTTTTTTCTTTTTTCCATAAAATAAATAGCACACAGAGCTATTTTAATTTTAGCAGCAGGGCCCTAAGGCCCCACCTGGGGAAGAGGTTCCACTCCTTCTTACCCCAGGAAAAAGCAACCTAATTAGCCAACTCTGGGAGAGGGTTCTATCTTTTAGCTACTTTGCTGGCAGTACTGGCTGTTTTTCCTTATCATCAGCAACTGCTTTGTTTCTTAACTAGCTATGAGGGCTGAACCTGGGGAAAAGTTTTCAATCCCTCTCAGAAGGGAAGCAGCCCTGCTCTGCGACCAAAAAAAATCTCATCACATAGCAAAAAACAAACAAACCAAAAACCTGGAGAAAGTCATTAAGCTTAGCTCAGTTTTGTTATTAGAATGATCATTAAACTGAAATTAACTAAGTTTTTGCCTTTTTTTCTTTCTCCTAGAAATCTACCTTCATTTTTTTCCAAGCCCCATGTGTCTCTAGAATTAACTTAAGAAGTAAAACCTGGGGAAATTAATCATTTTTATCTTAAGAGGCTTTTAGGGCTCCCAAGAGGGAAAAAGTAAATCATAAAAACTCCTTTTGCCCCAGAAAAGTGGCATTTTGCCCAAAAGAGGAAGCATGTGGTCAGGAGGCACATAATTCTAGGTTTTTTACCCTTAGCAGCTACTTAATCCTATACTTGATCTCAGACAAAAGATTTCCCCCCCTGCCCTCCACCCAAAAGTTAAATAAATCATTAAACCAAGGTGTGACATTCTTAGAGACCACACTCATAATTGTAAATTCTCACACCCTGACCTTAACCCTTACCCAGCCTTCTGACAAAAACCAGAATTACAAGCCATATAAAATTAGATAAAATACTCTACCCCACCCATAATAATAAAAAATTATTAAGAATATTAAAAAATACAATAACCAGATAGAAATATATTAAAAACTATTTTCTTTTCCCCTTTCTTTTAACCTAAACTCCTGATACAAAACCCTGCAAGCATGAATTATACCATACTAGAAAGCCTTCTGGTTTTCACCCAATTAGGAATCTTTAAGGTTCTGGAATGCCTCATTCTCCTTATGTTGTTAGGAAATTTTATTTTCCAAATAATAAATGTTTTAAAAAAAAAAAAGGTTACCACAAGAAAAATAAAAGCTGAAATGCAGGCCAACATGCAAATTCAATTGGACAATTTCAAACACTGCTTGCATGGTCCAATGGAAAAGGAATATTCCACCCAAAGAATGTCTAATTTTCCTAAGCCCGTTCCTGAACTACCAAGAGAGGAAAATCCTATTTCTCCTAAAATAGAGATACAGACAAATATGTCTGAGATGAAGACCCTCCTCTCTCATGTTGTATACCTCCTAGCCAAACTTTCATCCCCTCTGCCCCTTCCCCCAATGCCCTGTCCTCTCCTATCCCTTCTCCCAGCCCACAGGAAACCTTGTCCTCTTACCATACTGCTACGGTAATCACACAAACAATTCCAAGGATATCAAGACTAAAGTGGGATTCTGATTCCTATGATGGCCTTTTCCTTTTAAGGGAATTTCCTTTATTCCTAATGGCTTTCCTAATGGAACATGAGAGGAATAAAATTATCTCTCATGTTAACAAAGCCCAAGGACGAAATGCAGCACACTGGCCATCTCAAGATCCTAAATGGGACTATGATAACCCTAGAGAATATGCACAATTAGATCGTGCTAGGGATGCCATTCTCAAAGCAATGTGAGAATGCTCCAAAAGGCCACATGCATGGACCAAATTTAAACACCTTACACAATTTGATGATGAAACATCCTCCCAATTCATGGATAGGCTCATTGAGCTGGGAGGTGGATACATGGTCCTTGACATTTCTATGGAAAAGGATATTAGGCAAATAAGGGAACAATTTGTCAATAACTCTTGTAGAGAGGTCCAGAATTACTTTAAAACACACTGGCCTGAGATGGATCTTGAAGAGTTAAGGAGAACTGCTGTTTTTGTCTCAAAAGACCATAAAGAAAAACAGGAAAAGACAAACGATTTACTGGCCAAAATTTGGAAGGAACTAAAATCTTTAAGTAATAGAATGGATAAACAAGAAAAAGGGCATGTCCCCTCCAAGAATCTATTGATTCCTTACCTGCCACTTCTATGAGAAGGGCCATACAATGATGAACTGTAGGAATTTGTTAAGAGTAATCATAAACCAGTTGAATAATAACTATGGAAATAATTATAGAAATTATTCCAGGAATCGCAGTTTTGGAAGTGATAAAAATCAGGAAGATAATAACTCATACCAAATGACCTCATAACAGTATATTTTAAGTGGAGCTCACCCCTGAACCACTCAGGGTGCTAATGCCCCTCAGGGGGGCAGCCCAAGGAACTACCCAAAGATTAGGAAGGTGTGATGGAGGGTAAGGGCCTTGGAATCAAAAAGGGAAACCTTTGATTTTCCAGACCCTAATGTTTTAATGCCAATTATTCCAATACATTCCCCCACACACATAGCAATGAACCGTATGTGACTAAAAGTGGGAAATTCATGCTATAATTTTCTTTTGGATACAGGTGCATTTAATTGCTAGATCTTAAGAGTTTCTTCTCTACAGCATCTCTCCCATATATCTCTTCTCTTTATTTACACAGCCACCACCCTAGGTCAGGTCACTTCTGGTCTTGATTATTGTGATCGTTTTCTAATTGGTTCCCCTATCGAAAGTGATTTTAGCTGTCAGATGATTTTCCTAAAGTCTAGGTCTACAATATTATCCCCCTTTTCCCTGATCAATGAGCTTTAATGGCTACTAATGGATCAAATATAAAAGCTTTTGGCATTTAAAGCTCTTTAAAAATTGGGTCTGTTGCAATATTTTTACAATCTACTTTCTACCATACACTATGATCCAACCACACTGGCCTATTTGCTGTTCCTCACACATATAACACTTCAACCATCTTCTCCTTACCCTTCCACTGGCTCTTCTCCATTCCTGGAAGGCTCTTCTTCCCAACTTCCAAATGAATCTTTGGCTACCTTTTAAGAAAGCTAAAACACCTTCCCCAGAATATCTTTCCTAATCTGGCTCCCACTGCTGCTAGCACCACCACTTCAAAGATTATCTTTTTACCTAATGGGTATTTTATCTTGCCTGTTTTGATTTACATGTGTTGTTTCTCCATTAAAATGTAAGCTCCTGGGGGCAGCCAGGTAGCTCAGTGGATTGAGAGCCAGGTCTAGAGATGGGAGGTCCTGGGTTCAAATCTGGCCTCAGCCACTTCCCAGCTGTGTGACCCTGGGCAAGTCACTTGACCCCCCCATTGCCTACCCTTACCACTCTTCTATCTTGGAGCCAATACACAGTACTAACTCCAAGATGGAAGGTAAGGGTTTAAAAAAAAAAAAAAAAGTAAGCTCCTTGAAGGCAGGGACTGTTTTTATTTTTTCTCTCTATATCTCTAGTGCTTAGCAGTACCCACAATAAGCACTAAATAAATGCCTACAGATTGGTTGAAATATTAAACATTTTAAAATTGTTTTTTAGAAAAATTAGGTCTGAATAGGACTATGTATCAGAAATGCTATTTTTTAATTTTTATTTTGGAAGAATATGATTTTTAATTCCTCACTTGGCTGTACTCTTTGGGACTTTTCTTACTTTCTACTGAGGCCCCTTCCCCCACCCCCCAGCTTCCTTTTTCTGTAGTCTTCCCCCATTAGAATATTAGCTCTTTAAGAAAAAGGGCTTTTTTCATATTTTATATTCCTAGCACTTAGCACAGTGCATAGCACATCATAGGTAATTAATAAATATCTACTGAATGAGTGATGAATGATTGAAATTTTCTCTAATTTAAGTGGTATAGCATAGCAATAGAGCTGAACTCAGAACCAGGAAGACGTGCTAATTTATTAGTTCAGCCAGTGACATCCAGTGACTTTCTGACACTGAGAAAGTTACTTAAACTCTCAGAGCTTTAGGAAACTGTTTCTAAGACTGTAAGTTAGACAACATGCAGATCCAGACCTGTATTGGTAAAGGGAGTTTCTTCATCTGGAAGTTCTTTATAATAATGAAATCATAGGTTCAGTTCCTATCTCTTCAGTCATTTAAAGATTATTAAATGTGGTCTAATAAGAAAGGGTGGTTGGCTTATAAACTAACCAAAAACTGTGTTAGTTTAAACTGTAACCAAGCTGACAAGAATGTGGTAGAAGATATGGGAAGGGGAAAAAAAGATAGTTAACGCATATATCCTGTACTCTATTTCATCATATAACATCTTCCAATTATTTTTTTCTAAGAAAAATGTTCTTTTATTTTGAAAAAGAAAAAAAATCTCACTTAAAGTAGCACCTTTACCACTATTTTATTTTTAAGAATAAAAATAGTTTGTGTGCTGAGCATTGTACTAATAATAGTAGTGGAGATTTAAAGGGAAAACAAGTATGTCATTCTTGCCTTCCCAGTATTTCAAAACTAGATGGGGGAAAATGGATTTGAGAATAATCACAAAGCAATGAAAAAAGCTGGCTTTATTTAGATATTTTTGCAATACCACTGCTTTAACCTTTCACTCCTAAAGTCTTTCCTAGTAACTTTGTATTTTCCCTTATTTTAACACTATCACTGAGAGATAAGCAGAAAGTCAGCAGCAGGTAAACATAAAACCTCTGCAACCACTCTCACAGTCAACAGAACCAAAGCTAATCAAATATCCCATTTCATTATTAGTGAAATTTGTTTGGAGAACAAAAAATTTCTTACAATATTCCTACAGATCACTTAAATAATGGCTTTCTGAATGCATTACTACTACAAAAAAATTCAGTCTAGTATTTAGGAAATGGAATCCTAGGTACCTAGACCAAGATTGAATCCAACCGAATCCAATAAACATTTATTAAGTGTCTATTATGTGAAACACACCATTGCAGGACACTGTGCTAGGTCACGAGGACATAAAGACAAACCAATAAACAGTAGTATCTTTCAGGAGTTGACAAGTCTCTTGGGGAAATAAATCATAAAGAAAAAGAATATGGTACTCTGATACTAGTTTTCCTTTATATTATTATTAAGCTAGATTATATATATATTTCCTAAACAAAAGTGATTGTAGGGTAAAATACAAAAAAAAAAAAAAAAGAAAGGATAAATGAAGCCTCATAACTCCAAAGCAACAGTTAAAACAAGTATTTTCAGAATCACAAAAATAGATTTGATAGATAAGATTAATGTATTTTTTTTCATAAATTTCATAAATGTTTAAACAAACACTTGGGGTGTTTTGTTACACAAATTCAGTTGATCCTCAGAAACATTCTACATTTCACCTCAATGATATGTGTGTGTGTGTGTGTATATATGTATGTATATATATATATACATACATATATACACACACACATACATTTTTAAATTTAAGGAAATGACTATTTCTAAATAACTTAATTCTATGATAACTTAGGTTCTATCCTAATAGCAGCTCATCAGAACAATAACATTGGAAAACAAGAGTAGGCTTGATCTAGTTGTCACTATCCTCTTCTGAGTTTTTTTCAAAAGTAATCCTAATAAACATATCATACAATTAAAATGTTTGGTAACAGAACAATATATGAAAACTGGATGGCCCTGTTATATAAGGAATGGATTTCTGGGAACAGGGCTTGGAGATAGGAAATGTAGGTGATATAAAAAAAACAAAAAGTATAATTTTATTTTAAAATACATTTTTGTTGATATCTTTTCACATCACCAAAATTTCCCCAGCATCTCTCCCTAGAAAGCAATTCCATATATCTTCAAAGAAAAAAATCAAGTAATTAATACACTGAAAAAGTTTGAAAATATTTGCCATGCACCACAATCTTGAACCTCTCAACACTGCAAAAGAGTGTGATGTAGATCTTTCTCATTTCTTCTTTGAAGCCATTTCTGTTCTTTGTAATTTGGCAATATTCATTTTTGTTTTGTGTTGCTCTTTTGATTTACAATGTTATAGTCACCATGTATATTGTTTTATAGACTCTGCTTACTTTTCTTGCTACATCAAATCAGATAAATCTTTCCAAGTTTCTCTATATCATTTCTTACTGAACATTAAAAGTTTTTATACTACAATTTGTATAGCATTCTCCATTAAATGGGCAACAACACTGTTTCCATTTTTTTGCTATCACAAAAGTGTTTCATGAAAAGTATTTCCTAGCATTTGAAATATAGCATGTCAAAATATTCATTCCTTGGATTTATACTATGAAAACAAGATCCAAATTTATGAGAGCTGCCATAAAGCTAACAATAAATTAGGTAATGTTATAACACTGTTTTTAGGCCTTAAAAAACAGGCCAGAAAACTATTCAAGTATTATTATTCAAGCAGTTATTACATTGAATTTGTGAGGAAACATAACGGCAAAACAGTTGTGAAAGTTCTCTATAACAATTTCATATTGACCCAAACATTATTAAGCAGAAAATTTGCTTATATAAAATCTATTCAGCACATGTAAAAGTACATTAATATCATATTTACAAAGGTAGCATACATAGCATACCTTGTGCTCATGATATCAGCTGCTGGTTCCCCCTTCCCCCCCAGAATTAATGGCTTAGCACTACCCAGACTCTATTTAAGGAATTAATTTATTCACTTCAAAATAAAATTTTAGTGATTACCTATTTAAAAGGCAGGAAGTAAGCTAACTCATTTATTATATTGGACAAAAGAATAAATCTATATCAGTTTACGTAAAATGTTGCAGAATGAAATATTTATCAACTATCTCTCCAGATTAAAGTTTAAAATAATCCATAATTAAGATAATCCAATAAGTAAAATTTTACCTTCAGTTTTTTCTTTATACTACAGTCCTATATGCAAGACCAGTCTCACTGGCAGACAACTCAAATGACTCCTATTTCTGTATACATACCCTACTGAAACGAAAGCAAGACAGACCATAAACTCTTCGGTCAGTGAGAGCAATGTGATATGCCTGGTGCGCCAGTTAGTTTTAAAATTCCTCTCTGGGATCTATTGACTTTTGGACTTCAAAACCATGTTCCTGTGCTCAATACCTTTATCCTTCCTACTTGGTTTTAGATCTCTTTTCTGACTTCCTTCATTAGAACATAAAGCTTCTGTACATTCTTATGGCTGTTTCTAGTCAAAAACTGTGCTACTGGCATTGGTGAAGAGTTCCAAGATGGCTAGATGAAAGCTTATTTGAAAGTTATTGACTTGGGGGCAGCTGGGTAGCTCAGTGGAGTGAGAGTCAGGCCTAGAGACAGAAGGTCCTAGGTTCAAACCCGGCCTCAGCCACTTCCCAGCTGTGTGACCCTGGGCAAGTCACTTGACCCCCATTGCCCACCCTTACCAATCTTCCACCTATGAGACAATACACCGAAGTACAAGGGTTAAAAAAAAAAAAAAAAGAAAGAAAAGAAAGTTATTGACTGGACAGTATTTCCATAGGTTATATCTAAAAAACCAAGAAGTCATTGTTAGTCCTCTAAAATCCCATAGCAAATATCTTACATCACCAGGTTGTCTTTCCTCACCAACTGGTACTTTGACAAAAATAATGTGGCAAAGTTTGGCCTTATGAATAACTTTAGAAAAGTTCTGGGTCTTGAACATTATGTGCAAGGCATAACCAGACATATGTTATTGTTTCAGAAGATCAAGTCACTGCCCAAAGAGATGTTCAAGAATAGGAAGATGCAAAAAGCAGTTCTGTTTTCAGGGGGGTGGGGTGAGGGTGCTTCAAGAGCTATGACTGTAGAGCTTGAAAAACAGCTGGAGAAGATCCATAGCATAATACTCATTTGAAAAGATGACAACTGAGGATTTCAATAAAGCACCCTCTCAAACCAAATTGGGTAAGAAGTATTCTTAGTGGCCCCTTCAGCCAATTGATAATTGATAACTTTTAAAAGTGATGCATATAGTAAATGGTGCTCCTCTTGTCACATGCTTTGAAATTTAGGATAAAGCAATTGTGCCATATAAATAAATCAATCCTTTTTTTCTTAGGTAAGTGGTGTCAAACTCAAACAGAAACACCCCTTTTTGCTGTATATTGACAGAAAATCCCAACTAACATTATTTATATTAGACTGTTTAAAAATATTTATTTTATTAAACATGCCCCAATTACATTTTTTTGCTATTTTTTTTAAACCCTTACCTTCTGTCTTGGAGCCAATACTATGTATTGGCTCCAAGGCAGAACAGTGGTAAGGGTAGGCAATGGGGGTCAAGTGACTTGCCCAGGGTCACACAGCTGGGAAGTGGCTGAGGCCATATTTGAACCTAGGACCTCCTGTCTCTAGGCCTGGCTCTCAATCCACTCAGCTACCCAGCTGCCCCCCCCCCCCCCAATTACATTTTAATCTTGTTTTTTCTGGAATTTTCACTCCTTTGACTTAGGTCCAGCACTGACTATATAGAGAATACTAATATTTTTCTAATTGGAAGGAAATGTACCCTTATAGATCAAAGTGTAAAGAGCACTAGTACTTTATCTGAAAAGTACTGAAGACCTTACTTTTTAGAAGCAAATGGCCTAACTATATAAATTCTAAATTTGACTATACTCATAAGGTTTGGGAAAAAGCTGAACTAAACAAAGAAAGCACAAAATGGCTAGTTAACAATATGAAGGGAAAGCATATATACATATGAAACTATCAAAAACAGATAGTGGTTTTTTTTTTAAATGTTTCAAAAATATTTAAAAGGAAGGGCTAAGTGAGATCATAGCTCTAGTATCCATCTTAGGCACTGCTATCAAAGAACTGCCTGACTCACATATTAATAACATGTATATTCTAGCCCAAAGGGCATATTATTCTTAATATCACTGGAACAAATGAGATTTTCCTTGATAGATTTCTTAGACCTACTTAATGTTCAAAAGCTACCATAGAGAGCAACTATAATGCTAATGTGCTTTTAAATAATCTAATAACCTATTCTTAATTCTCATCCTTCTTGACCTTTTGGTAGCCGTTGACACTGTTCATCACCCTTTTTTTGATACTATTATCTAAGTTTTCAAGCCACTGCTCTCTTCTGGTTCTCTTCTTCTTTGGTGTCCTTTGCTAGATGTTCATTAGTGACATTAACTGTGTGGGTGCGGGAGTGTGTGACCAATTCTCTGTTCTGTGTAAAGATAACAAGAAGAGCTACTGACTTTGTGGTTCATGTGAATAATGGATTTAAGAGATTACTATGGATGGAAGCAGTCAAGTCTGAAGAAAAAGCTAGAGGTAGCCTTAGAATAGAGAATCATCTTTATAGCCCAGAGAGAAAACTTCTAGTTGTCAATGACCTGTATTGACCTCGACCAAATTTTAAAAAAGGTGATAGCTCTTGTATATAGGCTGGAATAAGAGGGCAAAGTGTCCTAGGAAGACAGAACCACATGTAAGTCAAGAGCAGTTAAAATACAGTACTATCCTATTTCTGAAGACAAAAGAGAACAGAGGTTACAACAGTATCAAAGTATAAGCACAATACAAACAAAGAAGCAGAATTATCTGTTACAACTGAAATCTAAATGGACACAGGAACGATAATTACTATAACATTCCCCTTGGCTACCTAAGAACATAAAATGAGAATGACTAAGGAAAATGAGCAAGATATGACCTAAGTATAGGGATCTAAGTGTGAAAACACAAACACACACACACACACACACACAGTTTATTTATAAGTTAGGCAAGAATGATTTCAGTTTACAAAAGGAAAGGGATGCTGAGAGTCTGTTACCACAGGTTCTGTCACATTTTTTAGTCAGCCATCCATGTCAGGCAAAACAAGAGTCTAGGACAGTGATGGAAAACCTATGGCATGGGTGCCTAAGATGGCATGCAGGCCACCCTCTCCCCTAATACCTCCCCTTGTTACTAGAAAGGCAGAGAGACTCGGATGGAGCTGCTCCCCTCCACCTCTTGACCACGCTTGATGGCATTTTTTCATATCACCCCTCTGTCCAGCAACCAAATGGGAGTGCTTCCTCCCTCCCATGTCTGGGGTAAGGATGGAGGGATGCAGCATGACACTCAGTCTGGGGTTTTGGGGTAGAGGCAGGACCTGGCACTCCTCTAAAAGGTTTGCCACCACTGGCCTAGGAAAATGTATTTATCTTTCTGGAGGCAGGTAGAGGGCTCAGTGGATCCAGTGCTGGGTCTGGGGTCAGGAAAACCTGAGTTCAAATCCATCCTCAGACACTTACTAGCTGTGTGACCCTGGGCAAGTCACAAACTTTGTCTTACAGCAATGGAGAAGGAAATGGTAAACCATTCCAGTATCTTTGGGGAAAAAACAAAAACAACCCATAGATAATAAGGTCCACAGGATCAAAAAGCTTGTCATGACTAAAGAACTAAAGAAAAAAATCATCTTTTTACAGCAATATTGTACATATTTGAGAAATGTGAATGTCAGTTTCTCGATTAAGTGTTTATAATATCATGGAGCAATATGGAAATAGAACCTTCATTAACAAAACCAAGCAGACATCTCAATTAACTACTGTATTTCTTAAGTTTCTTGTAAAGAAAGGCAAAGGTCAAGAAGACATACTGATAAAGGATTTTTCCTTTAAGACTAACCTCTAAGGTATATCAAAGAATCAAAATAGGCTCAAGTCCAATTTCTTGAAAAGGTGGCACAGTCAAAAGAATATAAACAATTAAATCAAAAGAAACCTGGATCTTTATACTTATATCAACTAATCAGGGATATGGCCAATGTAGGAATTTGTTTTGCTGGATTACGCATATTTTTGATGGTTTAATTATATGTGTGTATGCGCGCGCGCACACACACACATAGATTTTATTTGTTGGGAGGGGGGAGACAGTGGGAGAGATTATATTAAAAACAACAACAACAACAACAACAAAACCCAGAGGGGTTGGAATCAATCCAGTTCCAACAATTTATGATAAAAAAAAAAGCATGACCATCTATTGTGTGCAAGTTGATATGGGGAATATAAAGTGTGTTCCCCTCAGGTAACTGGCAGACTGTCACAGCAAGAGAAATTCAATAAACCAGAACATTATAAAAAAAAATTATGGTTCATCAGGCTTTTACTCTAGTTTTGTACAAATGAGAAAAAAGAAATAGCAGAAGTGTATACATCTTAATATGGAAGCTCAAATAAAATGGAAATTATTCATTAAAGATTATTTTCTAAAGACTTTTTTGGTTAAAAGTATCTTCTCCCAAACCTTGTTTTCATACTGAAAATGTATTATAAATATTACAACTTCAAAATATTGAGTATAGATTAAGTTTAGGTCATGTAACCATAGATTTAGAAGTGGTAGATAGATTTGAGATTAGCTTAATTAACCCATTAATTTTATAAAAGTGAGATCCAGAAAGGATAAGTGATTTGCCCAAGGCATTGAGGCTAATACTCATTGATCAGGGATTCAAACTCGTCATCCTCTGACTCCAAACCATGGACTCTTTTTACGATAACACACTATCAAATAGGATATTTTTTAATAAGGAAAATACACATATAGATATGTATGCATATATATACTATTATATTCCTGAGATTAGAAATAAATTTAGAACAGCAAAAGGGCTTAAAAAATAATACTTTACATGAAAGAGCCCTTGTACCAAAGCACCAGTGACAAGTAGAGCCAGATTATTTCCTGGGTTCCTTTTTGCTTAATGTGGCTCAAGTACCTTCCCAGAAACCAGGGGAAACTTAACTCCCTTATTTGTAAATATGTGGGCCAACATACAAAGATTTTATTAGGCATGATTACAGGAAATACAACCCTTGAATTACTTTCAGTGTCCTACAAGTTCAAAGGTCACTAAAGTCACTTACAGCCTAGCATTGATAACTTTTCTATACAAAAGTCCTCCATGTGCTGCCCTAGACATTCCAACAAGCCACTTGGATCTTCCATAAGGTGCCAGCTCTCTATGTTTTCTAATTCCATCCTTTCTTTTCCACTTTATCTTCCTGTTGGGATCCTCTTTTCTTCACCTACTGTGGGCAGAGGAAGGAGGCTTACTAAAAGCAAAATGGTGCTCTTCAACAAGCTCTTTGTATTAAGGTAAGAAGTTATCCAGGATTAATTTTTTAAATCACTTTCTCAGAGAAACTTGGTTTTCTTTGAGTTTTCAATTATGTAGCTCTCTCACAAAAACAAAAAATTAGAAACTGAGAGGATGCGTATCAATTGGGGAATGACTGAACAAGTTATAATATAAGATATTAGAATAGTGTTATACTGTAAGAAGTGATGGGGGAGGGGTTGCAGCTAGGTAGCTGAGGGGATTCAGAGTTAGGCCTAAAGAGATGGTGGTCCTGGGTTCAAATCTGATCTCAAACATTTCCTGGCATGTGACCCTGGACAAGTCACTTAACCCCTACTGCCTAGCCCTTACAGCAATTGTACAGTACTAAATATAAGAGAAAAAAAGAAAGAAAGAAATTATAGAGTTTCAGAAAAACTTGGCAAGACTTCTACAAACTGTGATGCAAAGTGAGGTGGGCAGAACCAGGGGAACAATTTATGCTATAATGACAATATCATAAAGAAAGACAACTTTAAAAGACTAAAGATCTTTGATCATAAAAATGATGAACCACAATTCAAATCCAGATAAAGGTGATTTACTTGAGTGTAGACTGAAGCATATTTTCTTTTCTTTTTTTTCTTTCAGTCTAACTGAGCAACCTGGCTAACAGAGATACTATGTCTACAGTCTACAGGGAAGCAGCATGAGGATGCCCCAGGAAGAAAAAGAAAATAGCATCTATAGTACTGGAAGTATGAGAAATCTTGGCTATGTGTGTATCTCTTAGTGTACTTTATGCATGTGCCTACTCTTTCCAGAAATACTATGTGTATTTGTGGAAGATTACACTGAGGTTTTGGGAGGCAGGGTTCAGCTTTTTTTACTCTGTCATCTCAATAAACACCTTTGCTTTGGGAGAAAAAAAAAAAAAAGATAGTGGTTGAATCTATTAGCAGTCAACTGCTCAGGCCCAAACTCAGATCAGAAATTTGAAGAGCTCAGACCAGGGATGGAGAGAGAGAGTAGGCAGTGATCAGACTTTTTGTCCTGGACAAAAGAAAAAAAGGCATCTCTGAAAGTATGCAGGTACCCAGCCTGAACTGTCCCTGAGAACCTGGAATAATACAATATTCAATATCTCAAGAAAGCATCAACAGGACCAGCCCAGATCTTCCCTCCAGAAATACAGAACCTGGTCCCAAAATTCAAGTCCAAAATCAGAAAGGAAGCTGGAAGAATGGGCAAACAAAAATAGAATTCCACCACAAAATGCTATTATGGTGACAGGGATTCTCAAAGCACAAACCTAGAAAAAGAAATTGACTCCAAAAATCTATAAGCAAAGCCTCAAATAAAAATACAGCGTGGACACAAATTCAACTAGAATTCCTGAAAGAAATTAAGTATTTTAAGAGATAATTAAACAAATAAATGAAATGAGAACATTAGAGGAAAAAAACAGAAAAGAAATGAGAGTTTGTAAGGGAATTAACTGCTTGGCACAAATGTGTATAAAACCTTGTCCAGCCAACTAACTCCTTAAAAATCAAAATGGACCAAATAGAAGCCAATCAAGAAATGTCAAAATAAAACCAAAAGGCTAAAACAATAAAAGAAAATGTAAGGTGTATATAAAAAACAATTGATTTAGAAAACAGATTGGATAGAAAAAATTTAAGAATCACTGGACTATCTGAATACCATGTTCAAAAAAAGAGCTTAGATATACTGCAAGGTACCTTGAAAGAAAACTACCAGGATTGCTTAGAACCAGGGGACAAGGGCAGCTAGGTGGCACAGTGAATAGTGTCAGGAAGACCTAGATTCGAATCTGACCTCAGATACTTTCCAGCTGGGTGACCCTGGGCAAGTCACTTAGAGTCAACTAATAATCCTGTTTGCCTCAGTTCCTCATCTATAAAATGAACTGCAGAGGGAAATAAACCATTCCAGTGTATCTTTGCAAAAAACAAACAAAAAAATCCAAACAAGGTCACAAAAGAGTCAGACACAAACTGAAATGACTTAAACAACAAAGGATCAGTAAGCAAAACAAACACTAGGGATATGCAAAAGCATATATAGATTTTTTTCTGATGTGGTAAAGATTAGAGATTTGAGAGAGTGCTCATAAACTGGAGAATGGCTGAACAAGTTGTGGCATACAAATATGATGGAATACTACTGTTGCAAGAAATTACGAAAGAGGTGTTTTTAGAGAAACTTTGGAAAATTTGTATGAACTGATGTGGAATGAAAGCAAACGGAATCAAAACAACTTATACAATGAAAACAACAGGATAAAGACAATTTTGAAAGAATAAGGAGATCAATCTCAATTCCAGAGTTGACTAATGATGTAATAGGCTACCCTCTTCCTAACAAAGTGGTGAAAAACTTTGTGAAAAATGAGACATTTAATTTTTTTTTATCACAGTCAATGTAAATGTTTGTTTTGCTTGATTATACATTTTTGTAACAAGGGTTTTGTTTTTCTTTCATTCTCAGTTAGAGGAGGGCGAAGTATAGGAGGAAGATGATGAGCCAGATTTTTAATGATTCAAAAAATATAATTAAAAAAATCAAATAAGGTAATGTTTGTAAAGCACTTGGCATAGTGCTTGGCACATTGTAAGGTGCTTAGTAAATGCTTGTTTGGATTTCATTAACTCAACTTTTATAGCTGGGCTTATGTTTAACATTGATTTAACAACTTCTCAAATACAGTGAAAGATTAGAGTTAAACAAGATTATGAAAGTTTCTAAAATACTTGAAATGCTCTTTTCAAGCATTTACAAACACTATTTCTAGCCTACTGTTAAAAAAAAGATAACAAATTTTCTACACATAATGACTGATTTGACATTTTATTTTAAAAATCCTTTTGTGGAGTCACTATATTATTGCCAGTGTTATCATTAACAAGCCTACCACTTTTCTAGCCATGTGAAGTCACTTAAACTCTTAGGATCTTGGAGGATCTAGATGGTCTCTAAGCCATTTCTAGCCATGACATTCTGTGAGTCTAAGTCAGTGAAAACTATAGAAAGAAAATTGAAGCCTTAAAACTGTTAAATTAAGTTGTTCTTTGTTTTACAGAAAAACTTACCACAAGTATACCAAGTCCTTGGAGTCCATTAAAATATAATTCAATTTATAAAAATTTAAAAGATTTCTAGGAACATGGATTTTACACTGATAACACCTTGGTACAAAACTTATCACCTCCCACTTGGGCTATTGCAATAGCCCACTAATTAATCTCCCTGCTTTAAGTTTCTCTTCACTCCAATCTATCCTTCATTAACCTATCAAATTGATCTTCCTAAAGGACTGGTTTGAGTATGCCAAACCCTATTCAGTCAACTCCAGTGGTTCCTTACTACCTCCAGGACTAAATATAGACTCCTCTGCTCAACTTTTAAAGTGCTTCATAACCTGACCCTTTCTTATGCCTTTCTCTCCTCCACATACTTTGTGATCAAATGACATTCTTGATGTTCCTGACACTCCAACTTTGGACTTGGCATTTTTTCACCGGCTTTTCCCCATTCCTGGGATTCTCTCTTCATCTCTGTCTCCTGGCTTCCTTAAGTCTCTGCTAAAGTCTCACTTTCTGCAAGAAGTTTTTTCTTATGATACTGCTCTGAGATAATCTCCAACTGATCCTGTCAATATCTTGTTTGTAGTCATCTAAGTAGGAGATTGTAAACTTCTTGAAAACAGAAACTCTTTTTTTGGCCTGTCTTTGTATTCTTAGCACTTAGCAAGGAACTTGGCTTACACTTAAATGCTTGATGATCTGACTTATTTATGTAAAAAGTGAGGTATAACCATTTAAAAAAATTTTTTTTAATCCAGCAACCCTTACTTATATTGATAAATTTAACAGTAAAAGTTGGTCATATCACCTATGAGAAGAGCAGAAAGATAATCACAAGCTGCTATTGCTATGTCATAAACAAGTTTAAATGGGAAATGTTAACATTTAGTATTATGATAGTTAAATATTTCTTTAATAAAAGTAAAGTTAGCTGTCTAAACACTGCAATGCATATATAACCATGTTATTTCATATTTTTGTGATAGTAGTTCTGACATAGTACAAGTAAATTAGGACAGATAGATCACATAGTAGCAGTCTGTCTAGAACCAGAAACAAGGAAAATAAACTTGTCAGCTTCATTTCAGGAAAAAAAAAAATACTGCATTCAAAGTGAATAAAAGATGTGAAATCCACAAGTTGTTAAAAATCATGGGACCTATCATTTCTTTTTCTCAACTATAAAATGTTTTAAACTAAGATGCCAACCCATCTTTCATTCATCAAGATAAAGTCTGTTTATCATAGGAGAACACTCTCTTAAAAGACACGTCAAGAGGGAGATGGAAAGGCTGACTACAAATGCAAAAAAAAGACTTCAAATATTAGTAATCAAATCCAAAGAGAAGCACCTTAACAGTATCAAAATAGAAACAGCATTAGACTATTAAGTACATTTAAACAGCCATTTATTCAAATAAATGTAGATTTCTTTTACTCCAGAGGTCCTCCAAATCTTGTTGCATAATTTTTTTCTATAGCACAACTGCAAAGTTCCAGCCAATAAATCCTTTATCTTATGAAACAGATTTAAAATTAATTTTTATTCTGGAAATAATAACCACAAATTACAATGATCACTTGAATATACACAACAGAAAAAAGGATTGTCATGAAATGTAAGGTATCTACTATTTATAGCTTATTTTTCAATAGTACATAAGATAAACCTAAATGAAATGGGTTAAAAAACGAACTTAAGTTTAAATGTCCAAACACTAAAGTTCCAAGGTACATTTTAAATCTCAAGAACATATCTCAATAACAAACTCTTCCCCAGTCTCTGAACAGTGTGCCTAAGCAGCTAATCCAGTCAAGCAAAATTCAATGGGAATGCCTTGTCAAGACCAGATATTAACATTTGCAATTGATTTCACACCAATATTGTAACAACTCTTCCATGGGAACTTCTGTAATTTTTTGGAATTTATGGAAATTCAGAAAGTCTGAAATATTATAAAAATGTAATCCATAACACATAAAAAGGAGTATTCTTTTTCTGCTAAGTTCTCAGTATTAATAAAAACAAGACTCTCAGTTAAAACAGAATAGTAGACACAAAAGACTATTACAAGAATGTAGTCTTCATTTCATGCTGGACAGCTCCCAGCATAAAAAACATAACTGAACAACTTATTGCCATATTCTTATCTTATGAATGCAGCTGAGTTAGGAAAAATCCTTTAAAGGCAAATTAATGTAACCATATCAGAATTCTCTATTTAATTTTTTTTAATAAAAAGAATTTATTTCCAGTTATCTCAGCCCTCTGCCCCCTCCCTATATCAGAGGTTTCTTTCATCCAGCAGATACATAAAGGTTATGCCTTTTGTGTTTCCACTTTTCAGTTCACTGAAGGTGAACATTCACAAGTTATCCTTCAAATATTAAATCTGTAGCTGTATGTAATATACTCTTGATTCTAATCATTTCACTCTTCATTATCTCATGTAATTCTTTCCAAGATTTTAAAGAATTAATCTGCTCATTGTTTCTTACAATGCAGCAGTATTCCATCACTATCATATACCACAATTTGTTTAGCCATTCCCCAATTAATGGGTATTCCCTCAATTTCCAGTTCTTTGCCATCATAAAGAGAGCTGATATACATATAAATCATATATATGCATACACATATATATAAACATATAGGTTCTTTTCCTTTTTTCCTTGATCTCCTTGGGAAACAGGACAGCAATTGTATTGATGAGTCTAAGCCTAAGATATACACACTTTGATAGTTCTCTGGGCATAATTCCAAATTGCTCTTCAAAATCAATGGATCAGTTCAGAGTTCCACCAATAGTGTATCAGTGTCCCCACTTTTCTACATCCCTTCCAACACTATCATTTTGTTCTTTTGTCATTTTAGCTAATCTGATGGGTGTGAGATGCCTCAGAATTGTTACAGTTTGCATTATTCTAATCAGAAGTGACTTATAGCATTTTTTCACATAACTACATGTGACTTTGATTTCATCATCTGAACACTATTTGTTCATATTTTTTGACCATTTCTCAATTGGGGGATGGCTCTTATTCCCACAAACATGGCAAAGTTCTCTATATATTTTAGATATGAGACTCTAAGACTTTCTATGAAAACTCTTCCCCCCTCGAATTTTCTGCTTTTTTTCCTAATCTTGGCATTAGCTGTTTTATTTATACAAAAATATTTTCAACTGAATGTACTCAAAATTATCCATCTTACATCTCACAATGCTCTCCCCATCTGTTTATTCATAAATTCCTCTCCTATCCATAAATCTGATAGGTAATATGTTTCCTGTACCTCTAACTTGCTTGATATCTCCCTTTATGTCTAGATCATGTATCCATTTTGATTTTATCTTAGTGAATGGTGTAAGATATCAGTCTATACCTAGTTTCTGCCAAACTACTTTCCAGCTGTAAATTATTACCAAATAGTGATTTCTTATCCCAATAGTGTGGATCTATACTTTTGTCAAACACAAGGTTACTATAACCTTCACTACTGTTTGTTGTATGTTCTGTTCCATTGATCCACTTCTCAGCCAATACCAAATAATTTTGATAATCACTGCTTGATAACAGTTTAAAATCTAGTACTGATAGACTGATCTTCCTTTACATTTTTTCATTAGTTCTTTTTTGTCATTCTTGACAAAGGAGTACTAGTGCTTTCATGCAACACATATTTCCATATTCCTCATTCCATGACAGAAGACACACATAAAACAAAAATTCATAAAGGAAATAAAGTGAAAGGTGTGCTTTGATCTGCAATCAATAGTTCCTTCTTTGGCTGTGGATAGTAGATTTTATCATGAGTATGCCTTGGTTTATCTTGGAATTGTTTTTGCTAGCAGTTTAGTTGTTCACAGCTGATCATCATATAATATTTCTATCATGGTATATACACTGTTTTGGTTCTGCTCACTTCACTTTCCATCAGTTCATGTAAGTCTTTCCAGGTTTTTCTGAACTGATCCTGTTTGTCATTTCTCATGGCAAAACAGTATTCCATTACAACTATATCACAACTTGTTTAGCCCTTCCCCAATTGATGGAGACCACCTCAGTTTCCAAATTCTTTGCCACTACAAAAAGATGTGGTTAGCAGTATTATTAATCTTTAAATCAAGGCTTCATTCAATTGTAAAGCTAGTAAACAAGTTGACAGTAATCTTTAGAAAGCAAATCAATACACTTGATATAGCTTTATCATTCATACACTAAAGCTCCTCATAACAGTGGTTTTTTTGGAAAAATTATATTTTAGTTCCAATTTTATAGGATTAAAAAGGGAAAATGAACAAGAAGAAAGATTTTTTTCTACAGAAAAGCCCTTAGAAAAGGGCTCTGTCCCTTTCACAGGTGGACCCTGAGCTTCATTTCAAAGGCCTACAATTCTGAAAGTCCAATGCAAATATAACAACCAGGATTTTAGGAGAGCAATAAGATCCTAATCATGGAGACAGTGTGGGATACAGTAGGAGAACTGTTTCTCAAGTCAGAGTCCCAGGGTTGAAATCACTGATCCTGACCAAGTCACTTAATTATTCTGGACTTTGTGTTCCTTATCTTTAAAATGACCCTGACCTCTAGCATCCATTACATCTCTAAATCCTAAGATCAAGTATGGAATATGTAGCATCCTAAGCCCACCTCAGGCATGATATTTTCAAAGGAGAGGTTAATTGCCATTTGTTCTACCAGTTGACTCATCTGCTTAAACTTTTCAGGAATTGTCTACTTATACATACCAACCACCACCTAACATTACACTAATGAAATCATCCAAACTTAAAAAAATTAAGCCATCTGAACAACACTATATAATGGTATCATTAACAACAGTACACTGTAGTTACACAACTGCAATGAATACATTAATGATGTCCTTAACTAATATCATTAGATAAAATATTGAATTAATTTAATGCTATTTTAGCTAGAATTCCCTTTAGAGATCACTTAGTACACCTTCATTTTGCAAAAAGGAAACTACAGCTCAAAGAAGTTAAGAGATTTATCTGCCCAAGGGCATGAAGTTATTATTACAAAGTAGCAAAGTAGGTATCTGAATGATCCTCAGACTCCAAATCCTATGTCCTTTCCATTATACTACTGTACCTCCAAAGTTTTTTCAAATATTAAATACTTCAGAGGATGAGTGATTTCATTACAGTAAGGATCATATTTTTCTTAAATATGCAGAGAAAGTGTCAAGTCACAACACGAATGAGGCAATATCAATTACTGAAATGTGATCATAATTGCTGTCAAAATGTTACTATAATGAAAAATAGGGGGGATAGACATCATGTGTATTAAGTTTGTTTTTCTTTTTAAAAATTAGTTTGTTACAATAAAATTTCCAGGTTATCTCCCTCCCTCCACACACTAGAGAAGGCATCATTTTGCAAAAAGGTACATGTATTTCCAAAATTATATCTTGTTTCATTTTTATCAGTTCTTCCTTTGGAGGTAGTCACCCAGAAATCATTCTTCAAGCAATATTTGTTGTTCTTCATAATATTCTCTTGGTTCTGCTAATTTAATTCTTCAGAATTTCATGTATTTCCTTTTTTTTTTTTTTAATTCTTACCTTATGCCTTAGAATCAATACTGTATATTGGTGCCAAGGCAGAAGAGTGGTATAAGGGCTAGGCAATGGGGATTAAGTGACTTGTTCAGGGTCACACATCTAGGAAGCATCTGGAGTTACATTTGAACCTAGGGTCCTGGCTCTCAATCCACTGAGCTACCCAGTTGCTCCCCTTAAACTACTTGAGACTTGAGGCAGTTAAATAGTATGATAGATAGAGGTGCAGGCCTGGAGGCAGGAGGCCCTAGGCTCAAATTTGATCTCAGTCACTTCCTAGGTGTGTGACCTTTTTGTGACCCTGGGAAAGTCATTTAAGTCAACTGCCTAGCCCTTACTGCTCTTCTGCCTTGGTATCAATTGATACTAAGTATTGATTGCAAGACTTGATGAAGTAGCAATTCTAAGACAGAAGGTAAGGGTTTAAAAAACATGTAATCTGCTATCCCTGGAGTGCTTTACCTACAACTATCTAACTTGTATTCAGACTTGGGAGAATAGGTTGCTATTTTTGCTAATCCTATGAGAATGTGAAACTGGATAACATATGAAATGCAAAATAAATTATCATACAAGGTGAAAAAAAATTTTTATTTTGTATCCCATCACAATCATATGCCACAACTTGTTTAACCCCTACTCTCCTCAATTTCCAGCTTTTTGCACTACAAAGAGAGTAGCTATAAATATTTTAGAATATATAGGTTCTTTTCCGTTTTTCCCTAATCACCTTAAGAAATAAAACCAATAGTGGTATCCCTGGGTCAAAAGGCATAGTTTTCTAACTCTTTGGACATAATTCTGGATTGCTCTCCAAAATGGTTGGATCATTTCATAGTTCCACTAACATTTTTCCCTCACAAGAGGTTCAGTAGATTATTAAAAGTAATGAAAATGGAGACAGTAGATTGGTTAAAACCCAACTGAGGTATTAATTATTAGCTGGTCAAGTTACTCTTTGAACCTGTTTTCCCCAAATGTAAAATGGTGATACTATTAACAGTATTATCTATTTCAAAATGTTACTGTAGGCAGAAGAGAATTATTATTTAGTCTAATCTCATCTCTCATACCTAAACTGATGGCATTTTCAGTGCTTACTATCAAATATTACAAGTAAATATAACCCTAATGAGGATAAAGCCAAATAAGTATAAAAGGAAAAATTGTTCTAGTACAATTCAACACAACTTAAACATTATAAAATGTTTCCTCAGAAAAAAAAAATGGATAGTAGGGCATAAAGTTTTATAACAAAACCCAGGGGTATCAACAGCTTCAGAAAAAAATAATGCTCAAGAACAAAAATGACTAAGAATTCCCTAGAGTTCTCAAACTTTGTAGTATCAGGATCCCTTTAAACTCTTTTAAGAATTACTAAGGATTTGCCAGTTTTTGTTTATGAGGGTTATGTCTATCAATATTTGCCTTATTAGAAAGTAAATTGTTTTAGTGTTATTATGAAAATAGTTTTTACCTTGCAAACTCCTGAAAGGGTTTTAAGGACATTCCTGGACTATATTTTGAAATATACAAAATAATGTAATGTAATGTTTTAAGATACATGGACTACACTGCTTTAGAATTACCTGCTGGAACCAACTTTTTAGGTTGATAGAAATTGCCCATTTCTTCTAAGAAAAAACATTATATAATATATCCTCATCAGAATTGCTATTAATGAGGAAGTCCTAATTCTAATTTACTTCTTCAAAATAAATTTTGCTAACCACCATAAAGTTCAGATTCATTCAGAAGACCATTACAGCTGGAGGAGCAGCTGGGTGGTTCAGTAGATTGAGAGCCAGGCATAGAGATGGGAGGAGGTCCTAGGTTCAAATTTGACCTCAGACACTTCCTAGCTGTGTGACCCTGGGCAAGTCACTTAACCCACATTGCTTAGCCCTTACCACTCTTCTGCCTTAGAACTAATATACAGTATTGATTCTCACACAGAAGGTAAGGGTTTAAAAAAAAAAGACCGTTACAACTTAAGCATGTATATACTTTTCATTCACTTAAGAAAAAACCATAATTTTTATTGGTGTAAGTATGGACTCTTACTATTTTGTCTAAATCCTCCATGGAGAATACTCAACATGTTCCAGATTTTCTCTATTAAGTTATCAGGGGTATCAATGTATCATTCGAACTGTTCAATCACTGTTTTATTCTCAATACATGCCTGGCACACCTTTTTCCCCAAGCATGAAAATCCTAAATATCTTTTAATACTACACCTTAGTCTAAAACCATCATTGGTAATGTTCTGCAACCTGCTTAAGCTTATAATGCATTTTCCCATTAGTTTTTATTCTTCTGAGATCACTATTTCCCAGTGTTTATAACTACATATCATCATGAGAAGACTGTTAAACAGATGGGTCAGGAGGAAGCAGTCGGATTACTAAAAGCACTACACAATTTCCCAAACCCGACCCAGTTTCCTCTTCCTCCTGCTCAATTCTAAGCTCAGCTCATAATCCAGCTAAAACATTTCTCTAAGAGACAAATATTTTAGTTTGTACACTGGAACTAACTGAATGGAATGCTGCATGTTACAATTTGGACACTATGCATTTTTCATCCACTTTGTTCTTTCCAGTGTGGATGGTTAGTCCAAGTAGTTTTGCATTGTAATATTTGGAGGTTCAAAATGTCAACTAATAAGCTTTTAGAGAAACTATCAACAGAAAATCCTTAAGATTAAACTTAAACAAGAGTATCTTCCCATGGCCATTCTTTAAGGTGGTCCTACAAATATTAATGTGCTTCAAACCTACTCTGAAGAGATCTATGTTAAAGAAGTTAAGTCTTTCTTATGGTTATCTAGAATATTTAGGAATTCTTTCCAGAACACATTTTAAAATAAGTACTAATAAGGAACCAGATACATTTCAAACATATTCCACTGAAACATCAAGATATTACTACATTGCTGTTGATGATTCTGCCATGTTTGTATTCGAAGACAAAAGTATGACACAATAAAAATGTGATTCTGGATCTGCTATCCCTTTCAACACCAGACACCAACAGAAGAATCTGTCATTTATGAGTGGTTCTCTTCTCATCACATAGGTTACATAAGGCTTTTGAAAGCAAGAAAAGAATTAGTTCACTTTGCACAGTATTTAGCATGGAACTCTGTACAAATAAGGAATTAGTCGATATTTTTGGCTGTTTTTCCAATGAACAGAGGTTACTCTACTGTTGATGATTATTTTGTAGTTATTGTTTCCCATAGGTTAATATCTATGGTGTATGGCTTAAAGTTTTTAATCTTTTTTTTTTTTAAATTCTTAAAAAAAAAACAACTTTCCACTTTCTCTTAGAATCACTATTTCATCAAGTCTTAGAATCAATATATATATTTTTTAAACCCTTAACTTCTGTGTATTGGCTCCTTTGGTGGAAGAGTGGTAAGGGTGGGCAATGGGGGTCAAGTGACTTGCCCAGGGTCACACAGCTGGGAAGTGTCTGAGGTCAGATTTGAACCTAGGACCTCCCGTCTCTAGGCCTGACTCTCAATCCACTGAGGCAGAAGATGGATAAGAGCTAGGCAATAGGGATTAAGTAACTTGCCCAGGAACACACAGCTAGCAAATATCTGAGGCCACATTTGACCCCAGGTTCTCCTGACTCCACACCTGGTACTCTATATACTGGGCTACCTAACTGCCCCTTCAACAAGTCTTTTTTAATCATCACCCCTCTTCCCCCTGCCCCCCAATCTTTACCTTCTGTCTTAGAATGCTATCAGTTCTAAAGCAGAAGAGTGGTAGGGGCTAGGCAACTGAGGCTAAGTGACTAGCCCAGGGTCATACAGCTAGGAAGTGTCTGAATTCATCAAGTCTTAACTTAATAATGCTCTTTTTCACACACTCCATCTGTAATTACCCCACTTTAAATTTACTATAGAGGAGCTATCTGAAAGCTCTCCTGTCACCAAGTCTAATAAAACTAGACTGTAATTAGCATCTTTATTAGGCTGATGTGCTTTAGTTGATAGTCCTGCCCCATCATTCATTGTTGGTTACAAGACAATGAAACTTCAAGTAAACAGACATGTCCTTTCTGTCAACTTGAAGACTCATAGCTATATAGAAGGTCAGACATAATCGGCTCTCCTACAGACTTTCAGATTAGTTTGGAACCTAATCCCACACTGCTACGCCATTCTTCCCAATCTCTCAGAGTACTGACAGGTGAAAAACGATAGTGAATCCATTAATGAGCGACCCAGTCTTCTATGTATACGAATTTAAATAGTTCCATAAATTTTAAAGTTTCTTATTTTATCTTTCAAGTGAAAGATTACATGTGCCTGAAATTCAACTTATTAAAAAAAAGTTGCAAAGTAATTAACACAAACTAACCTAATTTCAATTAGCCTTCTATATGGGGTAAAATTTCTCCACCTCCAAGAGAAATATAAATAGAACATGATAATGGACAGAGCCAAGCAAAATTTTGCTGTTAAAATATTTTTAAACAGACAAATTTTGTGACTACTATGCCCTTCTGGTCAAAATATCTAATCAGTAGTTTATAAGTCTGTGGCTGAAGAAATGTCACCCTGGGGTATATCTTAACAAAGATTGCCTCCCTCCACTTATTTCATCCAATTTTGGCTCCAATCCAATTTTTTGGCTCCATCAATGGGTGAATACCTAGTATTTCTCAAAAAACAAATAAACAAAACAAAACAAAACAAAAAAAAACAAGTAAGCCTGCTGAAAATAATATGGTTCTAATATAGGCCCTGCTGTGGCTATATGATGCTTTCAAGACATTTTTAGAGAAAATACAGCATAGAAGATGTAGTCATAGATGGATTGGTTAAAGGATCACACCCCATACTGTTAAAACTACAGATCCTTCACAAGTTTGGGAGTATTTTGAATCATTAAAAAATCTTTACATTTTAAAATTTACTTTAAAAGTTTATATATGTTTAATATTTTTAAAATCCTTACTTTCTTAGTATGAATTCTAGGACAGAAGAGTGGCAAGGGCTAGGCAATTAGAATTAACTGACTTGCTCAGAGCCATACAGGTAGGAAACATCTGAATCCAGATGGGAACCCAGGTCCTCCCACCTCCAGAATTGTATTCACTGTGCTACTTAGCTGCCCCAATACATGTTAAATTTGAGAGAATAAATTTCTAACATTACATTTTTTAGAAATAATGCTACCACTTAAGAACAGGGACAGGGAAGGAACAGACATGTAATTTGATTGGCATAGGCAATTATAGTCTCTGAGTTGCCTGGGCATTGAAAAGTTAAGTGAACTGACAAAATTAGGATGTCTCAAAAGCTTAAGGTTAATCCAAGTCTCCCAGGTCAGCTATAATTCACAAAGCCAGGTGCCTACCACAAAGTTCACTTAAATCACAATCTATATGATATGCCTAAAATGGCACTTTACCAAACCCCAAACTGCTAAAACAGGAGGAATATTCTTTTTTGCTTGTTAGATCTGATTAGAGCATTAATTATGTTTACTTTTTCTGGACAACATGTTCAAATACCTTTTCATTTTGCCAGCAAATTTTGGACAAAATAGAAAAGCAACAAAAATTCTCAGTTGCAATTCACCAATTCTTTCAGTTGCTATTTTGTTTTGAGGCATACTGTTGGAATGAAAAATGAACCCACCATCTGAAAACTGGAAAAAATATTTATTAATATATGTATTCTCTCTCCACCTATCCAAAGTCTTAAAAATATATATAATTAGGTTAGTAAAAGCATCTAGAATCCTTGCAACTTGCCATTTTCCATCAAGAAGTGCACTTTATAGACTAAACTAAGATGGCTTTGAGGTTTTTCTCCTATTTGGGGGGGAAAAATGCATGCATTTCCAGGTTTTAGAGGTCTAGTATTAAACAAAATACTAGAATATATGTTCCTTTGGGTTAAAAAGCTTTACCATCCAACTTCCCTAGAGAAAATACTTCCCCAATCCCCAAAACTATCTGTCAAGATACTTCACTAAAGGGGGCAGCTGGGTGGCTCAATGGATTGAGAGCCAGACCTAGAGATGGGAAGAGGTCCTAGGTTCAAATCTGACCTCAGACACTTCCTAGCTGTGTGACCCTGGGCAAGTCACTTAACCCCCATTGCGTAGCCCTTACCAAACTTCTGCCTTAGAACCAATACACAATATTGGTTCTAAGGCAGACGGTAAGGGTTTTAAAAAAAAATTCTCACTAAAGCACTATCAACACAGGCCCAACGAATGACAAAGCCAAGCAATCACCTCCCTCCATCCTTAAGTCTTCCCAAGGCCTATAAATCTCAATCTTCTGTTGCTCAGGCTTGTCACTATTCCACAGCAGATACATGTATCCAGAAGGTTGACACTTTTCTCCATAATGTTCCACAGGTTCCCTTCCTGCCCCCATTTCTAGGACCATCTTCCATTACTTCTAACCCCTTTTCCTCAAAGGCGCCCATCATCCCCCAGCCTCTCCTGGCGGACCTTCCCGGCTCAAGGCCCCTACTCTTTTTCTTCGGCTCCCCCCGGGACCCCCCTCCATTCCCTCTCCTCCACTCTTCTTGCTCAAGTATCTCATTCCCTCCCAGCTTCTCTTCTGGTTTTTCCGCCCCGCGTCCCCTCCCCCAGTTTCTCGCGGCTCAGGTTCTTCATCTCCACGTCCCCCCAAGTGGGTGTCCCCATACCCTAGAGCCCGGGAGCTCCACCCAGTGCTTGCGCCGGTGTCCTCCCCTACTCGTCCGGGGTTCCCGAGCCCACCCGCGTCTCTCCGGGAATCGTCTACTCTGGCTCCTCCAGTGCCCCCAACCCCCACCTTAGGGGTCTCTTCTCTCCAGGGTTCCCCGGCTTCAACTGCCCGGACTCTCCGCCCTTCCCCCCCAATATTTCCCGTGGCGGCGGCGACGCTGCGGCACCATCTCCTCTCCCCACCCCCGCCGCCCGTGGCTCCATCTTGGCCTTCCGCGCCCCAAGGCAGGCGGGCTACGTGTGAAGAAGAGGGAGAAGCCGGGCCTGGACGCGGGCAGTAGCGCCTGAGACTGGAGGCCCGGCCCGGCCCGGCCCGGCCCCTCTCCTTAGACGCTTACCTGCTCCGGCTACAGCTGGCCGGCCGGCTCGGCTCGGCTCTTCCGTTTGTGCTTCCGGCTCCGCACCCGGCGCTAGGCCTGGGCCGCGCTGGCTCCACAGCCGGTGACCGCTCCTCCGTGAGACCCTGGGCGGCGGCGACGACGGCAGCGGCAGAGGGCGCGGGAGCGGCGTCGTCGATAGAGGTAGGAGCGAAGGGGGCGGGGTGACGGGCCGGAGGAAGAGTCGCGCGCGCTCACGCAACACGCTGCCCTACGTGCGCATCCCCGAAGAGCTTTCATCGTCGAGAGCGCGCATTGGGAGGCAAGGAGGAGGGGGAAGAGCCTGAGAAACTCGGCTGGGAGCGGGCGCGTGCACGCCTCTAGAAGCTTGGTTGGGCGTGGGAAAGAAGGCGGGGCGCGTTTCTGAGCGTCATCTGTAAGTCTTTCCCGAACCGGCATCCGTTTAGTTCTCCGTCTTTTCTTTCGTCTTCTGGTTTCTTGGAGTAAGGGAGGGGAGAAACGAGTCCTTTACTCTTTAGCGGTCAGACCTGCCAGTACAGGTGGTTTGGTAGGTAAGTGGGGCCTGCTCTGTACATCTGTTCAGGGCGGCAGATTGTGGCCTCTGGCATTAGTGGGGCGGAGGCGGTTGCTTCTGGACAGCGAGCAACAAGTGCACGCTAAGCTCTCGTTTCTCGCCTTGGGCCAGCCTCCTCGGGTTCATGGAGATAGCCCAGTTCCATTCTGCCCACTCCTGAGCTACTCACAGAACTGCGCACGGGAAGAGGACGGAGGCACGTTTACACTGGAGACTGACGTATCCTGTCGGAGGGGTGACTGATCTCAGCTGCCGAGACCCATTCAATAAATCTGAATAGTAACAATCTTTCTAAAGGTTTACCAGGGTCTACAAGACCCAACACCTGGGGGGTCAGGATGGGGGAGGGATGAGTAATGCAGTTACTATTAGCCTTGTTTTACAGGTGAAAAAAAACTGAGGCTTAGAGAAGTTGACTTGGCAAAGACCATAGTTAATAAATCTGCCATGCTCCCCCAAACTATAGGGCAGTTTTGGGTTTTTTTCCTCCCTAAACCATGCAATAATATGAAGTGATCAAATGGCAACTCTTGTGACCTTTAATGGTTATAGATGGCTTTTGCTTTCGTTGTGTCTTTGGGCCATTCAATTCTGTAGACAACTATGAAACACCTTTCAGGGACTGTGCTCTGTTTTCTAAAAGTATGAAAAACTACAATCCTTGCCCATAAAGAGCATATATACAAGGAGAATGTGTATAATACAAAGTAAAATATGTGGGGAAGAAGAAAAAGCCAAATAAGTGCTCCAAGATAATTTGGAGTGACTGCTTTCGACTGTAGGATTAGGGCTTTGTGAAAATGTGAGCTGGGCCTTGAAGATTATTTCATTAGATGGAGGAGGCCATAAGGGGAGTGGCAAACCAAAATTGAGTAGAAAGTCATTTAACCTGCTTCCTCAATCTGTAGAATGGAGGGAATTGACTGGATGAACTCTAAATCCAAATAACTGATGGCATTAATCATATTCCTGGTTCTACCCTAGTTGAAGCTATAGTATGGTTGTTCTGGGGTTTGAAGAGCAGACCTGCAATTACAAAGACAATTATTTGGGATCCCTAGCAAGAAGTCAGAAGCTGACCATTCAGCCAGCTTTCAACTGTTACTGTACATTAAAAAAAAAAAAAAATTTAAACCTACATACCTCAGCTAATTACTCTGTAATTCACTTACTTTTGGGGCTACTAAGCTCTTTCCCCCCCCTTTCCTTGTACAAGAAGATTCTTAGAATGTTTTACATATCCTAATTGGGAATAAGCTTCAAAAATAGATTTGACACCTACTCATATGACTTATGGATCTGGGGAAGACTCAAATTTCACCGTTAGAATGACTACATTTAAATTAATTATTATTACTCAAGTTTAATAAATAACAGCTATAGTGTGCAAATTACTTGGGACAAGTGATAATGGTCAGGCCTTTTAACACTAGGCTATCTCAGGCTATATCAAGGCACTAGATTGAACTGGATTCTCCACCTTTAGTCTAATGTTACTGGCCAAACGTGGCAAATATGTTCATTGCTCTCTTTTGTTGTGTTTTTAATTCTATGGTTTTTAAGAAGAGATGTGCTGAGGATATGCAAAAATATTAAATAAAAGAACAATTTGGTGACTATTAAGAAATGTTACTGACTATTGGTGTAGGGATGTCAAGCCTTTCAAGGACAAGATCAGTTGCATTAAAGCACAAAGGACTGTTTAGTTAAAAACAAAAAAATAATGCCAATAACTGACAAACGCAGTAAAACAGCTTAATAATTCTCAGAAAACAAGCAAAGACCTTCAGAAGGACCCAGCAGCTGGAGGGTTGTTGCTGATTCCCTTACAGTGCAACATCAGCTTCTTAAAGCTGGAAGAATATCCACAACAGTTTGAAAAAACAAAAACAAAAAATAACAGCTGCTAACCATTGATATGAAGTAAAAAAATGCCTGTCATGGGAAAAGCAGTACAAAGACTGGAGTATTAAAGATTGTAAAATAGTTAACTTTTACTGATGAAACTCAAGTTTTTAATTTAGAGCTATTCCAAAACAGTTGTCAGGAGTCCAGGTGACCCTATAAGATCTGAGCATCTTTAAGAGGCTATAAAACATTCACCAAAAAAAAACCAACAAAAAAACCCGTTTTGGAATTTTTGTCTCCAGTTGACCTGGAAGTCTTTTCCTAGGGAGAGACTAATGAACTCTTGTAAATATACTGATATACTGACAAGCAGAATTGTCCTGGAATTACAAAAACTCCTAAATGGACACATATTGCAAATACTTATAAATACTGCAAAAAGATCATGCATCATGCCACAACTCACAAAAGATTAAGAAATTTACCCAAGAGATAGAATTAAAAGGTGTTAGAAGTTTAAGAACTTCCTTCGTTTAAAGTTTAAATTTATTAAATCCTAAAGAAAATCTATGAGCAATAATCAAGGCTAGATTTGGAAAAAATGTACTGTTTGTCAAAGGTGTGCTTAATATCCAACATGATAAAAGTATCGTTTCATAATAAGAATGTTAAAATCTTGTGAACTCAATGCTCAATTGCATAAAATAAGTGATTTCAGTAAGACATTGCATATTAAAAGGTTTAAAAAAAGATATAAGATTTGTTTTGTCAATAAATTTAATTATTTTGTTTTGTCCTAAGTAATTTGAATACCGCAAGACAGCGGTTTAGACAGCAAGAGCAGTGATTCTGAGAAGTCAAAAGTTTTCACTCATACTATCACATTTGTAAATTCCATTAACTAGGTTGTTTGGAAATACACTTCCAGGAGGCAAGGATCTTATACAACTGAGCCAGCTGGTGTTTATATCATTTCCCTTTGGCAGTCGATGTAGCTTTAAGATCCATTCAGATAGTTGAAGATCCAAATGCTGATTTTTGAAAACTGCCTTGCTGCAGTTATCCTTTGTGCAAAAAAAATAAATAAATAATAATCCTCTACTTGGATATCATCTCATCTTTTTGATCTCTTGATTTTTAAGCATAATATATCAAAACATGAAAGGAAGCATGTAGTAGATATTAGTCTGCCCTCAGAGGAAAACCTGGGTTCAAATCCCACCTCTGATGCATACTGACAATTCTGCAAATCACTCTTCTCTTAGAATATTAGTTCTTTATGAACAGGGATTGTGTTTGCACTTAGCTCGGCTATTTGTATGTAGTAAGTGTAATTAGGAAAATCTGAGTTCAAATTCAGTCTCAGATAATTACTAGCTGTGTGAACCTGGGCAAATCACTTAACTTCTATCTGCCTCAGTTTCCTTTACTGTAAAATAGGGATAATAAGAATACCTACCTCTCAGGGTCATTGTGAGGATCAAATGAAGTATTTATAAAATCCTTAGCACATAGCAGATGCTTATTATATGCTTGTTCCTTTCCCCTCATTTTAGTCAAAAACATAGTATACTGAGTTCTTGTCAGCTCTGTATCCTACAGCATATTTCATCTTTGTGTGTTCTGCCATCAGAGTATTTCCTTCATTCTCATTTCTTACCACCTTATAAAAGAAATAAGGATTACTACACTAATAGATGAGGGATTTGCTCTGGGCACTCTTGTGGAGAAGCTGAATTAGACATAAATACACTCAAATAATTCTAGAGAATAGTTGTTAATGGTTCAATGTCACTGAAGGAGCTTCCTTTTTTTTTTTTTTTTAAATTATATAACCTTGTCCTATAGAATCATAGAATCTTGAGTACCCCAGAGGTTATGTACTTGGTGACCCTAAGCCATTTAACATTTTTCTCATTGGTTTGGATAAAGGCATAAATTGTATGTTCGATTTGTTGATCACATGGAGCTAGAGGGAACCGCCAGAACAGTGGAGAGCAGGCAGGCTCCAAAAGTTTCTTGAAAGCTAGAAATAAGGATAGACAAATTCTGAAAAAGTTAGGAGTTTTAGTTGTATGCAACATGAATCAGCAATGCAATGTGGCAGCTAAAAAAGCTATTGGGAAAGAGCTGCTTTAAGGACCTAGCTTTCAAGAAAAGGGAACCAATAATACTGAAATCTACCCATGTCAAACCTCTTTGGAACACTCTCTTGAGTTCTAAGTACCACAGTTTAAGAACTTTGATTAGCTAGACTAAAGTATTCAAAGGGCAATCAGAATGATGAAAGGCCTTGAATCTATGATAGATGAAGATCAGTGAAAGGAAGAGGCATGATTGATCTAGTGAAGAGAAGACTAGGTGGGGGGTGGGGGTGGGCATGATAGCTATTTTCAAGTATTTGAAGGGTTGTCATTTAGGGGAAGGTTTAGACTTGTTCTATTTGGCCCCAGGGGGCAGAACTAGGAGCAATTGGTAGAATTTACAGAGGCAAATTTAGGCTTACTGTGAGGAAAACTTCCTATTAGAGGTGCCCCAAAGGGAAGGAGGCTTCTTTGAGAGGTGGTGGCTCCCCTTTCCCTAGAGATCTTCAAATATTTGTCAGATGGGCCCTGAGATCCCTAAGTTTCTGTAATTCTAGGAGCTGCTATTCAGGAAAAAGTAAAATTTCTGGGCCCTGCCTTTAATATGTCCCATCTTTAGTCTCAGTAAAAGAGAGAAATAAGCAAAGGAGAATCAATCTAGTACAGTGAAGGTGAAACTTTTAGAGACCTTAGAGACCAAGTGCCCAAACTACAACCCTCATGCCAAATGTGAGCCCCCACCCCCCCCACCCCCAGACAGGGGAGGGAGGAAGTGCTCCCATTGGGCTGCTGGGCAGAAGGGCAAGTGATGTCAGAAATGTCCTCAGGCACATGTGGAGAGGGGGAAGGGAGCAGCCCCCTCTGGCACATGTGTCATAGGTTTGCCAACATGGATCTAGTAGAAGCTATGTGGAATTATAGGGCTATAAAACCATGCGATTTATAGCTGAAAGAACCCTAAAGGCCATTTTATCCTAATTTTACAGAGGAAACTTGAGGCCCCTAAGGGGAAATAACTGGTCCAAGATAACATATACTTGAGCTGACATTCCATCCAAATCTTCTGACTCTAATCCAGTGCTGAGGCCTTAATTTATACCTTTTATACGATTCCTAACATATTTTACCATCTGACTGAAGATCATAAGATCAGAGATTTAGAAGGAACCTTAGACATTATGACCTCATTTTATATTTACAATGGAAACTAAGGCCCAAAGATTTGCCCACAGTCACACAGCTAATAAGTATCCAAAGCATGATTCCAAAAGTGGAATGGCCACTAGATATCTTCAACCCAAAGTTTGGTGATGACCACTTATTGGTAATATTGTGGGATATCTTTTCCAGTACTGGTTGGACTAAATGGTTGCTGAAGCCTCTTTCAACTATGCGATTCTTTGATTCTTGTTCTTTGATACAATGAACTATCTTGAGCCATTCATCCTGCAGCTGAACGAACTTACACATTAGGGGAAAGTTACAAAGGCATGTCAATTTGGGTCAAACTTGTTGTGCAACTCAAATGAGAAAGTACATGGAGAACTTTTCAAACATTATATACATGTCATCTATTATTGTTAATAATAAAATACTCCTAACACCTTAAGAGAACCATATTTTAGAACTACTCACTAAATCTTCAACTGTTAACCCAGTTAAATTTGTAGCTGTATAGTCTGCAAGAAGCTTTTATCCTTTATAACATAACAGAAGATCATTAGTATTTCTGCTAGATTCAGAAATTCAAATTTCCCCCTATAAAACAGTAAAAAACAAAAACAAAAACAAAAAAAAACCCTATCATACATGTTTAGTTTTTTTATCCCGAAAGGAATAATTTATTGACAAATACCCAATATCCAGTTTAAGGAGAAGAAAGATTTCCCATCCCTGCATCTTCCTTTTCCTTATTGTTCCCCAACAAATTCAGCCACAAATAATAAAACTTGATAAAAAGAACTACAAAGTATGTTTCCTACTGCATCTGCCTTCTAACATTGCATGGAATGCAGCCCCCAGGATTAATAAACAGATACTAGTGTATTAGAACTTGCTTCTCTAGAGAGCATTAAGGCTGAACAAAACAGGATCACCTTGGTCTGGAGGGAACATTTCTTCAGCCAGCGAGATTTTATTGATATGTATACAAGCAAACAGACTTTAATCCCACTGCTGAGAGCCAATAAGGCACAAAACTTCACCCTCAAAATGATGCGTCACATTAGGCAGGGCAATTGCCTTGAGAAATAATGCCAAATGGCATAATTTTGAAAACAGAAAAGAAAAAAGTCTCAGAGCTCCTGAGAAAGTTGGATATTAGGAAGTTGACAAAATCCCAAGTCAGACTCCTGCTAATCCATATCAACTCTTTCCATCCACCTCCAGCCTGTCTTGGGAGAGTCTAGTCCTGCTTCTCATTAAATCTATTTTCTGAATTTATATCTGCTGTAAACAATGGCAAATTCAGATTTATAGACCAATAATGTACAATCATTTGGGCTAATTCTTAAGGAGAAAAGCCAATAGGACAGGGGTTGACTGGCTGTTGTCACTTAAAAGTTGCTTAAGATAAAGGTTTATCTCTCATTTGGTTCTGACATTCCCTGCTGTCTAGCAGGCTTTGAACTGATTAGCAAAAGTTAGGAACCTGCTAGCTGCTGCTGCAGCAATTCAGAGGAGAATAGAGAAGCAAGTTTCATACACTCAAAGTTAGGGAGTGAGCTAGATAAACACATCAAGTGGCAAAAGCATGCTGCCACAAGGGTTAAAAGCAAAACCACAGAGTGCTCAAAACCCAGCTTTAGAACTCTCAATTTCTTTATATAAAAAGATTATAAACGAGTAAAGCATAAGGTGATGTAAGGCTTGCATTTCGGCTTCAGAATTCCAAGATAATATTTATCTAACATGAGGCTAATGCTGCTTTGCTTTGTTTTGATTTTTGAAAAGTCCACTGCATTTAAAAAATAAAGATTTTTGTTTTGTTAAAGCTTGAGCATTTGTGTAACAACCAGGCAGCTGCTAATTAGAATCTCCTTTCTGGGGGGCTCAGGAAAATGGACAGTTTTATATCCTGACAATCATATTTTTGGGAAAAAATAGTTGAGCTAGTTAGAATCTTTTAGGTTACTTATAGGAGCTTTCAGAATTTGAGGGAAGAGAAAAAAGAAGCAAAATTTTCAAAGGATTTGTTCCATAATTATACTTCTTTCCATTCTCAAACAGAAATCTTTTTGGACATTCAGCTAAGCTATGTAGTGTTTTCCAAATGGGAGCTCACACCTTCGACTCAAAAGACCCTTTCTATATACTCAATGAGGAAATTATGCCCATTTAAGTGTACCTCCCAGAAAGATTAGCACAGTGATACATTTCATCTATAAACTTTAGTGTAAAATATCTGTGTATAAAACTTCTTTTGTCCTCTATTTTACTCAAATCCAGCAGCAAGTGTCTATGTATGTATGGATATGAATTCTCAAAACTGGACTCTGTCCATTTCCTGGTTTGAATTATCATTATATTGTTTTGTTTTTTCCTGCAGAGTTGCTCATGACGAGTTGAGAGGATTCTTGAAGTTGTCTAGAAAGGAGCATGATCCTGCAGAGGTTTATCACTGCTTCCTGTTGGTGAAGGAAGATTGTCACTGTCATTCTCTCTGCCACCGACGACTTTGGACTGCAAAGGGGCAGAGACAAAGAAAGAAAAATATATAAGAGCAATGGTTCTAAACTGGATATATTCCCTAAGAACTCTGGTCAATGCCATGGTCAATCCTGACTTAAAAAGATTAATAATTAAGTAGGCCATTCTCCCACCCCTTGATAGAAAAAAGGCAGACTACAGTGGAAGGGCCAAAATAAGCTATACATTTTCAGACATAGCCAATATATTGATTAATTTTATTTGCTTATGTGCATTTGTTAAATGGAAAAATTTGGAAAAAGGATGGAAGGGAGAAAGAAGTTAATGGGAACTGATGGGGTGGGGCAGAAAAGAGAATCAATAAAACAAAACAAAATTTCAGAAGGAAAAAAGATCAGAAGGTACATAAGTAGGATAATTTTCCTATTCATTAAGTTTAATATACTATTTAAGAACAAATTGTACATATAAGTTCAAGACTTAAAGTATAATCTTGCTATTTATATAATGGAATGTTTGTGTTGATTAAAATTATAATAAAAATATTTAATTTCTAAAATAGACATTTTCAAAATGTACTCAGGTCTTATAAGTCTTCTCTTGAGATTAAACTTTTCTCTTAAGTAGCTGTACTTACAGAAAAAACTTAAAACAGTTGATTAGTTATAAGTATTACTACCTTTATGGTCCCAACTCGATCTTCAAAAGACTTGAAAGTCGCAGAGTTCCTTTAAAAAGACAGAGGGGATATCAATTGTAAGGAGCAAGTGAAATACTTTCACCTGGAAAAATTGCTTCTGGAGAGAAGTCTCAATTAAAAACATCTCCTTTGGTCCTAACAGTAGTCAGTCAGGAAACAGACATATAAAATGATTAATTTGGTCAAGCACCCTCTGCTGTTGCTGATACCTCCCATCTTCTATAGCCTTGCTCAACTTGTCTCTCATGTCTGGAATACATTACCTCCTTATCTCTACCCAGAGATTCCTTCAGAGCTCAACATAGGTGCCAACTATTCTATGAGAGCTTTTCTGGTGCCCCTAATTATTAGCATTCTTCTTAAAATTACTTTGTATTGTTTTGTTTACTTGAATAACTGTTGTATCCTCCATCTCCTTTCCTCCCAGTAGAATTGAGGCTACTTTCCAGCAGAAACAATTCATTTGACTCTTATCTCCAGCACCTTGGATAGTACTTCACATTTAGCATCAACCTGAAATGAATCAGTGACTTCTTCAAATGTGCTTTCCACTCAACAACAGCCCTTCCCTTTGCATCTTAGATACTTATGTACAGGTTTTCTCCCTCCCTCCCTTAGATTCTAAATTCCTTGAGAAAAAGAACAAAATTTTTCTTCATCTTTGCATCTCCAATACTGTGCAGTACCTTGCAAAATAGTGGGTATTTAGCATGTTTGAGGACTATGTCAAGTAAAGGTATAAAGCACTTATAAATTATAATAGGTTCACAAAAAGATTTCTTTGATGGAGTTCACACTTATACAATCTAATCTTTACATGGAGATTTTTCCATATATAGCCAACCTTGAAGAAACTGATGTAAAATTAGCAATCTGGACTGAAAACTGTGACTTGGGTTTAGAGTAGACACAAGGGAGTGCTGGGCTATTAACAAATATATTAAGTTCATAGTAATGTTCAAATTTGCTGTATAGATTTAAGATAACAGGAATTCAGAGGTGTAATACGTTCTTTAGCAATCACTAAAATAAATAACTGAAAAAAGAAGAGCTGCAGACTATGAATAAAGAAAGATATAAAAGAAAAGAAGCAAGGAGAATCAGCTCCAGGGCTCCAAAGTGACCTCATTTACATAATCTTATTTTCTTCAAACGAGCAAATCACCCACTCCACCCAGGAACATTTCAAAACAAATGCATCTATTACCTTTCAGGGCAATAGCTGGCTTACAGGAAATTCCAGATATGAATGCCAAACTAGATTTTACAAGTGGCCACAAGGAGTTTAAAATAGAAGTTTCCTGAAAGTTAGCTCCAGGGCTGGTTCATAATACTTAACACAGTTTAATGCGAAGATAAGCAGATTATGTCTATGGAGGTTTAAAAATATTTCCCAAACTTCCACCACTTGGGCTCAAATAAAACAGTTCCACATAAACAGTTCTGGTGCCACATGAAGCCAAAATATTTGGGTTACCAGTTCTGACCTCCCTAGTAGAAAGACAATACTTAGACAAGAAAAAGTCCACAGGAGTCTAATGGCAGTAGTTCTTTGGTATGAAAGACTACTTACTACCTGATTAGCCTAACAAGCTAGGCAGCCAATAAAGGATCCTTTGGGTCCTTTTAATCTTGTTTAATCTTGAAGCACGGTTTGGCAGGAGAATATTTTTCTCTAGAGACTTCATTAAGAACCTCACCCATCCACTAGGTTTACCAACTGAAAGACAGTCTTTTTGCATCCTGAACTTTTAGAGAACTAAGGGAAAATGGTTATTGTCTGTTCTACAAGAGAGGAAGACTGGAAATTATGAGGAGTAGTGGGAAGGTAAGCAATTTTTAAAGGCAAGCACCATAGGAAAGTCTCTATCCCCATATCCCCAATCCCCTAAATGCATTCTACACAAACACCTGGACTCTTAGTGAGTAACTGAGATCTTTTATACGTTACCTCATAGCTGGCATACTTATTGAATGACGAATGGAGTAGCTGCTACTTGGAAGCATTATAAAAGCAAAGAAGGAAGTAAGAGTTAATAATGAAATTCAGATAGAAATCGGAGGTTCCTAACAGAGTACTAAACATTAATTCACAAAAATTCTACCTAATAGTATGCATCCTGATTATTGTTACACAACACAATTTAAAGGAATTATCAATTACAGAAGTGTTTTAAGAGCTCCTTCCACAATGGTAATAAAAATATTACATGACACCAAACTATTTGATCCAGTGCTACATATTCCTTTACCAGGACTAGAGAAGACTACATTGTAAGAAAAAAATGACAAAGTCCTAAATCTTCTGGTACAAATAATCTAAAGATTTCCTTAAGTGATTTTCTATCATAGTTTAAAGAAAGCTATGGCGAAGGAGATCTGAACAAATCTAAGTAGGTCAAAGTATTCAAAATCCACAGTGCGTTTTATATTTATAACTGGGATTTCAAAATGTAAAGTAAAAATAAGTTAAATACAAATAACAAACCTGTGGCTTTTTGTTTTGTTTTTTAAAGTTTGATTTATTCCCAACATAAAGTGCCCAAAGTAGAAGCAATATCAGACTAGATCTCTTCCATGTACCAGTGTAGAAAGAATTCCTAAGTGCTTTTCACTAAATGAGACAAAATTTAATTTGAAAACAGACAAAAGGGGGGCAAGCTGCGTAACTCAGTGGATTGAGATACAGGCCTAGAGAAAGGAGGTCCTAGGTTCAAATCTGGCCTCAGACACTTCCTAGCTGTGTGACCCTGGGCAAGTCACTTAACCCCCATCACCCAGCCCTTACTACTCTTCTGCCTTAGAACCAATACACAGTATTGATTCTAAGGTGGAAGAGAAGGGAAGGGGAGGGAAGGGGGGGAGGGGAGGGACAAAACACCTCTTAGAAAAATCAGGAATCAGCAGTGATTTAAAGTAAGAAGTATATATCACCAATTAGATAATGAGACAGGTACAGGAGTCAGCATAACTTTTCCACATGAAAAAAGCATCTTTTCAGGATGGACTATGCTGCTGCCTCAAATATACTTCCCATAAACAATGAATAAGATTAATGAAATACAATCTAAGGTTTACCTACATGGCAGCTAGAGCCTGCAAGATCTGCTTTTGTCAGTATAAAAAGATACAGACTTCTCTGATAAATGCCCGTTTAATTTGGATGAAGCTAGTATACAATAAAATTTACTCTACGGAATACAAGTAAAGAGAGGAAGAATGCACATCTGCCCCACATATGTACCTATTGAAAGCCTTCATAGATGGGCTCTGGTGCTACCTCATTTATGAAATCCACCCTGATTCAACAATACAAAATGTTCTCTTTTTCCTCAAAAACTCTTATGACATTTTGTACTTCTCCTTTGTTCTTTTCATAATCTACCTTAGGAAACACTTTGTGCATCTATCACATCCCCTTTATTGGAATGTAAGCTCTTGAAGGGCAGGGAGGCCCTTAAATGTTTGTTGGATTAAGCTGTTTTTCAAAAGGGAGAAAATGCAGAAGTTATAAAGCAATGATGGCAAGCCTTTTAGAGACCAAGTGCCAAAACTGCAAACTACAGGGAGAGGAGGAGGGGAGCAGCTCCACCCTGTGACCCTCTGGCTTTCTAAACTCTGTGCTGTGGTGCTGGGCATGCCCACAGAGAGGGTTCTGAGTGCCCCACCTCTGGCATGCATGCCATAAGTTTACCAAAATGGTTATAAGGTATGCAGTACCAAAATAGTTGCCACTGAATTAGCATTTCTAAAAAAACCCATACCTTCTGTCTTTCTTGGTGCCAATTCTAACACTCAAGAGCAATAAAGGTAGGAAATGAGAGTTAACTGACTTGCCCAGGGTCACACAGCTAGGAAGTAACTGAGGCCACATTTGAACCCAAGACATCCCAACTCCAGGACTGACACTCTATATACTATGCTACACCCAGCTGCCCCTACTGCATTATTATTATTAGAACCAATGTCTCAGCTTTTAACTAAGGGGGAAATGGCACAAATTCTAAAGCACTATGAAAATCTTCCTAAAAACATTACTGAGGTAGAATAATAGAAAGTGACAGTCTAGGATTTTTTAGGACACATCACACACACAGAAATGAGAAAACACACACACACCCCTCACCCCCTTCTCTAGTTCCACTCCAACTTTCTGAGAATATTGGCCAGATAGAATTAATTCAGTATCAGTGTTATCCTGCTTTCTGGAGAAAGCATTTCATTTTATACTTATGGTGGGTTAGTCTTACCTAAAGGAATGCGAGAAGGGATGAGCCCTAAAAAAACACAAAATAATTGGCAGCAGGAAGAAAGAAAAAAATACAAAATTAGGCAAGGAAATCCAGCCACCCAGACCAGCTCAATATCCCCTCTGTTCAAGAAAACCAACCCCCACAGTCCCTCCCCTTTAGCAAGCCACTTACACAAGGTTTTTTGACTCCAAACTACAATACCTCCTTATACTGAAACAAGCTTGACAAGAGGCTAACAAGCCCAAGAGCCCATATGTGCAAACTCATTCACTGTACGAGCCAACAAATAACAACTACCTCTCCAAAATCTGAGTGTCACTGATCTTGCTCCTGTGAGGGTGCATAATTATATTACAGAGCACTATACAAGACTCTTAACCCCAAACTACTGAAATACTACATATTCCAGTAAAAAAAAAAATGGCAAACCCAAACTGAATGCATAGCTATTCATGCAGCACACATGGTATTTTGATCTTTTAGTTCAGTTTATATTCAATACCATAAAATGTTTTCAAAGAAATTCTTATGCATTCATAACCCTTTTCTGAACCACCAAAAAAAAGAGCATTAAAAAGTAACAGAGATACAAACTGTGAAACAAGTTGACCTCCATACATGCAGTGTTTGGCTCTGTGATGTTGAAAATTTCCATATGATAATTAAAGGACATTTTGGGACCTCTACAATAGGTACCTGCCCAGTTGACAGTTTTCCCTCAATTTAATATCTCATAGGCAAGGGTCACATCTTTCTTAATTAATTAGCTTTGCATCAATAATTTGGAGTACTTTTTTCAGCCACTTAAATGAATACCAAGGCACACTGAACAAATCAGCTGAATGAAAAGTAGAGATACTTGAATTAGCTGATTTGGTTAAAATATTTATTTTTAAATTTGCAGTAAAATTTAAAATCCATTGCAGATATTATCAGGTAAGTTCATTTCCAAGACTCTTTTTCAAACACTTCAGTGTCAAAGAATCATTGATCTTCACAGATCATTTAGTCATAACTAAATATTCAAAAATCAATGTCCTACTCTCAACAATCTGGAGTCGCATAGGAAGATACCAGAGATTTCTCACTATAATAATGAAATGACTTAAGAACATTAGAAATATAAGACTAAGTCAGATCAGTGGTTCTAAAAGTTCGGAATTCTTAGCCAAAGACACAAAAGGGTCATAACCGTGAACAAGCTACATACTTCCCTTTCTGTGAAAGTGCCCACAAAAGATTTAGAATGTATTTTGAAAGTTCATCCCATAATGATCCAGGATTTACCTAAATTCCTGCTTGAATCTATTTATATTGTCAAGGAATGGTGTGGACTTGAGATTTAAAACTCATGAATGGAGTCAAAGATCTTGCTTCAGCCAGTTTAAGAAAAAGCAACAGGAGTACTTTAAAAGTATACTAAGAATTTTCCGGGAACTCTTAGAAGTACACAGTTACATTAAATGGAGGTCATCTGAAAGTTCACTTGGGAACTATGACCAAGTATAGTCAATGTTCAGGAGACCTTGACAGAAGTACCACCTTTAGGAGATCAGCAAGAAGAGGTATAATCCTTTAGTTGCCTTAAATTTTATCAGTCAAATGGAAAATAGAATTTGGTCTCCTTTTAAAAGGAGGGAAGCAATGAATTCCAAAGAGACTTAGTTTTGACTTCCAAATCCCTATTTCCTCCTTGCACAGGATCCAGACACACAGAGAACAGTAAGACAAAGTAGAAAAAGTGGTAGATTAGTATAAATAAAAAAATAATGAGATTATTTTTATTCATTCAAAGTAAGTCTCTCCACTGCAGGCAAGTGACTACACTCCCCGTAATCTATGATCACATGCACTGGGGACAATGAGTCACAATCCTCACAAATGGGAAGTCTTCTATTATCCTCAAAATTTAACGTTCGATTTCAGTAGTTACAAATTGTACAGAGTTCCAAAACCTGAATAATCTTCTTAGCTTCAGTACCAAGAAAACAAAGGAGACACAGCTAGCTCCCCTTGTAAATATACAAAACTAGAACTAGGATCTCCTATCAAAGGTCTTCCAAAAATGAATATATTATATGCTTTAATAAAAAAAAGGATAAGTCAGTCTTCTGAATCTTATTTAGCTTGCTGAATATCAGCATTAAAATTTCAGTCAATCTTATCCCAATTTCCATTCAGGAAAACTTGATGGTATTAGAGAAACATCTAGTTTAAATGAGCTGGATGAAGTTCCAAATATGGATAAATCAACAATTTTTAAAAATTCTCATTTTTTCATTTGCAAGATATAAATATTGGCCTAGATCTCAAGCTAAAAATGTTATATAACAAATTAACTATCCTTTCTCAAAAGACTTCTAAAGAAATTCAGCCACTATAGAGGTTGGGTGGGAGAATGAGAGGAGACCATGAATGCAGAACATTATATACAACATTAGACTCAGTTGATATGTCAAGTTAGTTTTGCTAAACTGCTTTCTGCTGTTCTTTTTAACTTAGTAGAGTGAAGAAAATATTTGGAAATAAAGGTGACAAAAAAACTAAATGTTATCAAGAAAAAAAAATTTTTAAGTCACACATGTCAAACATTTGTGGTTTTTCAGATCTCCTAAGCTGTTTTTTTAAGTAAAAGAAAAAAGTATTTTAAGGCAAAGCATCCCCAACAAGTGGCATCTGAGAAAGTACATTCTCAAAGATGCATTAGCATGTTTAAAAAAACTAATCTCTGTAAATGATTTTTAAAATTCAAATTTTCTTATAACTAGTACTTCTCTCAATTCACTCCTCATCTATCAGTAGACAAATTATAAAGAAAATGAGAATGTGCCACTAACCAGCAGAATGTGATCAGAGATTACCACCAGTGCTTACCACCTGAGCTCCCCACAGGCCCAGGGAGGGAAGGAAGAGGCCCCAAAAGTGCAGCTCCGATGAAAGAACTGTCCAGTGTAATTTCAAATGAAATGTTACAGGAACTTGCACAAAATACCTCCAGAATTTGCTTTTTAGATATTAAACATGTTAGATATTTTATTTAAGACTAATATACATATTTCAGCTTTTTTTTTTGGGGGGGGTGAAGAAAGCAAAGCCCTCTTCCCACACCTACATAAAACATGGAGAAAGTGATGTTTGTAACCACTAGTTAGAAATACTAACAAACATACTACGTTGTCTCCTTTACTTCAGAAGAGAGAGAAAAAGACAACTGCTTTAAAGGAGCACCTTTCAGTAGGTGGAAAAACTGGCTACAAACTTTGGCTGAAAGATATACTGAAATGCTCCTGTTTTAACCTGTCTGAAAATAATGTACATCAAGCAAAATATGGAAGAAACATCACTGGGAAAATCTTACTTTGTATTTGCTTCCCATTAAGAACTTTCTCTGCTCATCACTTTCTAATTTATGAGCTGGATGACTCTGAAGCAAAATAAATCTCAGGTAAAGGAAAACTCACTCCTTGTACACAAAAGAAAAATTAGATTAAAAATTGGATTGCATAAGAAGTCCAAATATCTAGAGTAATTACAGCTTTCCTATGGTCTGTTTAGGTTTTTTAAATACTAAATACACTTGTATTTAGATAATTCACCATGAAAACAGATCCACTAGAGTCCAAATTCTTATATAAATTTTAAAATTCCATCAGATGCTGATTAAAAAACTAATTTCTATTTCTACAAAATTTAAAGATTAGCAGTTGCCTTTACTAACTTTTATCAGTTTAGAAAAGCAAATTGGTAAAGAAAAAAAGATTCATACTAACAAGCTATCTGTGTAATGCTTACAGGAATACTTTGTCTAATTTATACTACTGTCAAAGTCAGATACCAACACAATATGAATTTATAGTATCCTGCATGCATATTGCTATAAGCAATATCATAAGCCAAATTTCAATTATCTAGTGATGAAGGCTGAAATATGGGAAAATGAAGAGGTTTAGAGCTGTCACTATCAATTTCTGTCATTAACTGCAATTAACAATGGGCAAATGATTTAAACTCAGTTTCCTTATCTCAAAAATGAGATGAGCTAGATGTGGTCTCTAAATCACTTTGCCACTCTCAGTAGTCTAAATTTATTTTAGGATTATCTACAATCTTAGTACCACAAAACCCAGAATGGCTACCAAAGAGCAGAATGTACTAATTTTCTAATCTCCCCTCTGTCCTGGGGCACTCAAATGGACATGCTCTTAAGCAATGTGACAAAGTCAGGCAGCAGGAAAAAGGGGTAAGTAGCTGAGATCATCAGACCATGTGTTGAGTTTGTGACCATCATACTTTGGCAAGTCAAAAACCTACAATCAATTCTCATTCTCATTTTTCTAATGACAAACTCTTCCCTAACAGAAATTCAGGACAAAGATTAATGACATTTCAAAGGAAAGGAGTCCTACCTCATATCTCCAAATTTCCTGCTGATAGCAGAGCCCACATTGGACAGGGCAGCTGAAGTCTTCTGTCCTGCCTGGGAGAGAGTTTCCTGAGTCTTCTTATAACTAGATAAAAGAAAAACAAGTTAAGACAGCCAAACAACCAAACAAGACACAAAATAAACCCACAAAGCAAGGAAAAAGCAACCCTATATTCCAGAAAAGATGCCCCAAAGGAAAGATTCAAGTAAGTTAGTGAATAGTGGTGCTGCCACAGAAAAACTTCTCCTCCACTTCTACATAGGGTCCTTTTCTACAGTGTCCCTAAGAAAGGGAAGGGCTCACAAGCAGTGTTATACCACATTTTTTTGAAAGCATGTAACCAAGTTAATCTGAATCTATCTTATGGCTCACATTCCTTCTCCCATACTATACTCATACTTCTCAAGGATCCTGAATCAAACTTTCATCACCAAAAAAAGAAGAAAGATCTGGATGGTAGTACAAAAAAATTGGAACCAGAATGACAGAGACCATTAGGGATGTGACAACATGACAGGAGAACTAGTGCCATTTTTGGAGGCAAGAGCTAAGAAAATCCTCTCAGTTACTTTCAGCCACACTTAATTAAGCTAATTATTAATGAAAACATTAAATTAAAATTTTAAAAATTTAAAAATTAAAACATTAAGCTAATATACACCATTTTTATTACCTTAATTTAAACTTTCCTCATTAATAGTAAATCAGTATTATGCTAGTATGCGAAGGGTAGTTAATAGCAAAGTTCTAGAATAAATCCATTGTTCTGTCACTTGTGTTCTAAATGCACACATTTTCAGTGTTTATCAATTTTTTCCTGTATCATTTCACATGTAAGAATAAAAGAAATACAAGAATTTTTTTGCTATTTCCATAATTTTCCTTTAAGATAGGATATAAATTTCAATTTTTAACACTAAATCATTTCAAATACCATTGTTTACAGAATTTCATCTTGAATTTAATACTAAGGTGGGCGTTTGTGCTTTAGGTACTTTTCCTTCCACCAAAAGTCACTAAGCACATCTGCCTTCTCAAGGGTATTTTTGAAGTTATTTTCATTATTTAGGGTAAGGAATTTGGCACTAGCACAAAACTTAGTGACTAAGTTATAGCCAATAACTATTCTAAGGGAGACAGTACCTGAGTCAAGAGTTAGAACCTTGAACTGCCTCCTCTTATTTAGCAAATATTACAAAGAAAAAGTTAAAGCTTACTCGTCAGAGATTCGAAGTACCTTGAGAAGGAACCAGAAGTCATATAGTCTCTGGCATAGAGCATCAAGAGCTTTGATAGAGGGGCAGTTAGATGGCACAGTGGATAGAGTGTTGACCTACAGTCAGGAAGCCTCATCTTCCTGAATTAAAATCTGGTCTCAGACAGTTACTAGATGTATGACTCTAGACAAATAATTTAACCCTATCCTCCCCACCTCCAATTAAAAAAAATACTTATAGCCATGTCATCCAGGGTCAAAGGAGGAGAAATCTTTGGTGAAGTTGAATATATCTCAAGACTATAATCACTTTGAAATGAACAAGATTTGGTCTGCTGAGATAGCCAGCCTGTAGAAAGTTACTACTCTCATCAATAATATTGTTTATATTAGTTCAAGCAAGTGTGTCTAATAGTATTCTCTAATAAGATCACGATCAGGCTGTTAAGTCATTTGGTTAAAGTTCCAAAATAAAAGAACTCTCCCTTTTTAATAATGTGGTATTTCAGAAATTAATCTTCTAAATATTTATCATATTACTTACCTATTCAAAATTCTTCAATGGGTCTCACTGGCTATAAGTTCAAACTCTTCAAGCTGGTATCCAAGGACCCCCACTATCTGGTGCCATTCCAACTAGCCAATCTAATTTCTTGGTATAACCAACACAAAATTCTTATCAGGCCAAGATCCTCAATGTCACCCAAATACTCACTCCATTCTCATTCTTACTTTAGCAATTATGTTCATACTATTCTCCACTCCTCTTTACCTAACTAAATCTTACTCATCTTTCTAGGGCAAATTCAAGTTCTACTTCTTCCTTTATTATTCTAAGACCTCTTTGAAAGTTTCTGATTATGTCCTGTCACATTGATCTTTTATTATCTGTATCACACAAACTAAACCTTGACTAGTGTCTTAAGGAGTTCTCCAATAGACTCCTGTGTGTAAGTCTTCTTACCCCAACTATAAAAGCTATTTAAGAATGTTTCCCTCAAATGTCAGCACAGTTTTGGGGACAAAGGTGGTACTCAATGAACCTTTACTAGATTTGGAGTGGGTAAGTAGGGGACAATTCAATTCTAAGCCTGACATAAATACTCTGGGTTTGATGTCAAGGTGAAATGTATTTAATTAAACCCATACCTTTTGTCTTAGAATCAATACTAAGAGTGGTAAGGGCTAGGCAATGGGAATTAAGTGACTTGCCCAGAGTCACACAGCTAGGAATTGTCTGAGGCCAGATTTGAATTCAGGACCTCCCATCTCTGGAAAATTATTTATTTTGGGGTTTGTTTTTTTTTTAGTATTCCCTGATCCCTCCCTAGATTTATGAGTGACCAGATCTCATAGGCTGGCTTTCTTAAAGCATTGTATACTAATCTTCTATACTTGTCATATATTAAACTATATTTTATTTCTTTACATATGATCTCCCTCTGCTAGATTAAAAATTGCTTAAAGACAGAGAAACCTGGATTTGAATGCCTTCTCTTCTATATATTAGCTATGTGACTATGGCACAGTCACTTAACCTCAGCCACCTTACCTATAAAATGAAGATAAGTATAGCACTTACTTCAGTGATATAGTGAAGATCAAATGAGATAATCTATACAAAGCATTTGCAAACCTTAAACTACTATAAAATTGTCAGCTATTATATCCTCCAGCACAGGGTCCTATGAATAGCTTAACAGGAGTTTAATAAATGTTGAATCAAAGAAATGGACATGAAAATATTCATTTTATTACCAACTAGTTCTTACACTAAAATGCAAGACATATTTTGTTAAAGGGAAAAAGTTAATCTACTAAAACAATAGCAAGAAAATCCCACTCCCAGATTTCTTATACTCAGCAATTGATAAGAATGCTATAAACACAACCAGACCTGGAAAACCGATTCTTCAAAATGTCCTCCTCTGAGTACAATGTGTAACTAACATTTCCAAAAGTCAAGAAAGTCTGTCTACTTAAAAAACAAAATGTAGTAATAAACATAACATCAACATGTTAGATCTGACCAAAGTCTAGAATCTGTTTGTATACCCTCAGGGGTCCAAGGAGACTCTACTTTTTTTAGTAATACAAGTCATCATATCTTAGAATTTAAAGGAACATCTTAGAGAGCATCTAGTCCAACCCTATCATTGTACCAATGAGAAAATTAATAAGTTTCTGAGAGTTTAAATTACTTCCCCAAAGCTAACCAATAAGTGACAGGTATAAGGAAACAACTGTGCAGGACCATTTCTCCTTCCAAAAAACTATAATCTTCAATGTTACTAATGTGAAGCAACTGAAATAAATTCTTTTACTCAAATACTCAAAAAAAGCTGAATAACTCAGATAAAATGCTCCATTAGAGAAAGAAAATCTTGCATATCTTTTTTTTAGAAAAGAAACCATCACATGTCTGAAAGGGATCTTTTTTTAGCATTACTTTCTTAATAATTGCATCCTATTCTTCATTTGTTTCAACCAAGTGATCAGGATCTGTCTTCCATCATCTACCTTGTCAGCAAGCCTGTTCTATGCTGCCAAACAAACAATATCAAGCACATGCAAATTCAGTCAGAAGGTTCCTTAATACAGAATAGCAAGTCTCACATAAAAATCTATTACAATTATGGAATGGTTCTAGCACCAAATGATTAGGGCAGGGCTCCACCCAGAAGAACATGTTATTCACTGTCCAGAACTCTGTTGGCAAAAAGTAAGAATATTGCCCTGCGTGTCTCCTTAGCTTTCCCAAACCCAGATATTCTTCTGTTCTTCTAGGTTAATCAACAATATTTAGTCACATTTTGCACTTTGATTTTATTAAAAGTTCTAAACTTAAGTGAATCAAGTACAAATTTTATGAAGAAAAAATTGATCATTTTACTTACATACTTAGGGTCACAATTACTTTTAATCTAATACCAGTTAAACTGCTAGGAATCTGTTATTTAAATCAAAAGAAGCTTAAAAGGACTGTCTCTATGATAAACAAACCACTTGCAAAATATAATTTTAGAAATTCAAAATAAGGCTTAATCTTCAAACTTGACTTTTTTTTAAAAATGCATAAAAACCATGTTAACATTATATAATCTCATCTGTATTTATGCAAAATAAAATATGACAAGAAGACTGAAATATAACGAGGAGGAAAACCTTCTTCACCCAGAAAACAATGGTGGGAGAATATCTTGAAAACAACAGTCCTAGATTGCAGTATGGACAATACTTATACCATAGGCTTAAATGAACATCGTGGGTTAAAAAAAAACATAATGGAATTTAAGAATACCATGAAGGAATCACCCATATGAATTGATGTGGTACATTTTTAAAAATATACACATGTGACAAAAAAATTTTCAATTTTCCAATTAGGGAATGGCTGAACAAATTATGGTAGATGATGGTGACAGAATACTATTGTGCTATAAGGAATGATGAATCGATGGATTTCTGTAAGGACTGGAAAGACCTACATGAACTAATTCAGAGTGAAATAAGCAGAACCAGGAGGACATTATACACAGTAACGGTGTATAACTGTGGAATGATCAAATGTAATTGGCTTTGCTACTAAAAGCCATGCAATGATCCAGGACAATTCTGAGGGACTTATGAGAAAGAATACTATCACATCTAGAAAAAGAAACATGGGAGTAGAAATCCAGAAGAAAACATGATTTATCACTTGTTTATATGGGTATATGATTTGGGGTTTTGATATTAAAAGATTACTGCTACAAAAATGAAAAATATGGAAATAAGTTTTGAGTGATAATATATATATACATATAACCCAGTGGAAGTGCTTGTCAACTTTGAAAGGAGTAAAGGAAGAGAGGAGGGAGACAACAAGAATCATGTAACCACGGGGAAAAAAAATATACACAAGGCAAAGAAAATAGAGACAGGATGAAAATTTTAATTTCAAAATAAAATTATAATAAAATTTTTCTATCAATTTATTTGCTTGGTCCTTATAGGTTAAAAAAGCTCTAAACAGTGGTTCCCCAGGGTAAACAAGGAGAAAAAAAACTTTTGTTTCCATACTCTCTCAAAATAAGGCATAGGAGTTAGTTTCTTTATTTTAGGGCTTTTCTTGCCTGTGGAAACTAAAACTAAAGGGTGTGCTAAATAACTCATTAGAAAAAGAACCTGGACTAAGGATAGACACTTTAAGACCCTGATGTCAATGAATAGCATTTGTGAAGCTGTCAGCATTCTACCCTCCCCACCACATGTACTTTCTCCTTCCTCTGCTGTTCCCTGATCTTATTCTTCTTCCATTTTTCCTTCTTTTAGGCTGGCCTTTGGCTCCCAGTACCCACTCCTAAGCATTGTTCATCCTGGGTCAAGAGGAGAGAATGAAAGAAGAAGAGAGAAAGGGGGTACTTATCCTCCAATATTGACTTTCATCACAAGCCTGGTCATTCCCATCAGTACTAATCTAAACTGCAAGTCAACTTGTGACTCAGAGTTTTCATTATCCCTACTCTCATAACTAAATGAAGCAGGGAATTACTGAGAGTAAGGTAACTCATAGCTATGTTATATTCCATAAATAGTGAAGCATTTTTCCCAACCGGGAAAGAAATATGGATCAAAGGAAGTAGGTAAGCACAGAAACTCTTAAGTACATCAATGTTTTTTTTCTTTTAACCCAATACAAAAACAAAGAAAATTTTGCACTAAAGTTTCAAACACTCACGCTTCTGAATGGGTTAATTTCTCATTCCAGTCCTCCAACGTACTGCTTGCTGAAAGGTATCTACAAATACATGGATGTTAGAAAAGATGGTACCAACATTCCTGGCAGCCACTTTCTCTGTAACTAAATAAGTGATGGGTATAGGCATTCAAGCTTAGCTAGAGTAATTTAATCTTTCCCCAACTAAAATCTTCCTGAGTAAGGCATCAACTAGGTACTTTTAAGTACTACTCTTTATAGGGTGTTTTACCAAGCAAGAGATAAATAAGGGGGGGGGGGACCTTTTGTTTCCATACTCTCTCAAAATAAGACAGAGGAACTGGTTTCTTTATCTTAGGGCTTTTCTTGCCTGTGTTTCAAGAGCAATATTTTCAACCAGATTCCAACCCCAGTGAGCATATTTTCCTTCTGTATTTCAGAAGCAAACTCTAGGTTTTGAAATAACATTTATAATTCTCCCCATCATCAGAAATTAGTAACTAATTCATACATAGCAGGAGCTCCTTATCCTTTCAGATACCAAGTTACCTCCCAAAAGTAATTAAAATAATAAATTAATATTCTTTTCTCACTAAAATATAAGCCTTAGTGAAGCACTACAAGATACAGCAGCTTCTTCTTCCTAGCTAGGTGACCCTGGGCAAGTCACTTAACCGCCACTGCCTAGCCCTTACCACTCTTCTGCCTTGGAACAAGTACACAGTATTGATTCTAAGATGGAAGGTAAGGGTTTTAAAAAAAAATAAAGACCACAGCTCCTCAATTCCCAAGCCTACCATAATATGATACTTCTGATAAAACACATAATTTTATAAACTGTAGTTTTGGACAGCACACAATTAGATTTCTTCATTTTGCTATGAGAAATTAATTAGTCAAGTTTCCCAAGTGTTTCCAGTTGACTAACATCAACTGTGTTAAATCTTCTTAATGGTGACATTAATATTTTGTGTTTAAAAATACTTCATTATCTTAGGATTTCATCTTTGTTTTACTCTTGCTTTCCACAAGGATTTAGGGGATGCTAACTCCAAGTTCTGTGCCCTTATTTCCCTACACAGAACATTGGACCAGTTCAACCTACCATATTTGTCTCAGAGTAAAAAATTTGATCTCTAAGTATTTTGAGCTACCAGAGCAAAAGGATGATTTTTGTGGGAATTATTAACAGTAACCTTAGAAATGTCTTCAATTGGTACAAAGCCTGCCTTGCCTTCTAACTCTCCACTCTTGATCACACTAAGTCCAAGCTTACAGCTTTACCAGAAAAGATGAACCTGAAGGGATCTCACCAATACATAAACTTAGGGCAAGAGAAGAGATGAAGCCACCATTAAAGCCCAAAAGTTCTAAGAACAGATTTGAGTCAAACAAACAGTTGGCTTTCTAGCACGACAGGAGTCTTCCCTTCCTCTTCTAGAACTGAATTTCCCAGCTTGAATCTTCATTCCTAAACACAACCACAATCATTTATATTATCTCTGTTGATCTTCATGAAAATCCTGTGAGGTAGGTACTTCTAATAATCCTTTGCTGATGAAGAAACTGAGGCTTAGTGAAATTAAATTACTTCCCCAGGGTCACATATCTAGGGCAGAATTCAAAATTAGGTCTTCCTGACTCCAGGTCCAACATTCTACCTGCAGTACTACCTATTTACTTTATGCTTCTCTGGATTCTAATTTTGGTTTTTCCAGTTGGAGATTTTCCCTTCCATGCCCAGTCACTGTATTTACCAGACATATCAGGGACCCCCTTCCCACCTCAGAAAATATGATGACCACCTAACCTAATTTTATTTAGTTTAATCCTTTTCAGATTTTCTGAATAATAAATTTGCCTTATATCCAAAGAAATCTGGATCCCATACCCTTTAACATGACATTAAAAACTTCCATTGCAAGTCCTAAACAAAGTAAAATTACTGCTGAAGCATTGTTTGAGCAAACTAGCAACACAAAGCCAGGGTTTGAGATCCAAACCACCAGGACTTAGCTTATATGAGAAAAATCAAAGTACAAAACTATAGCCAAGCTGAGCTCAAGATAATGGTCCTCCATCACCTTCAAGTTAAGCTGTACTCTACTGTGCTAGGGAACAGTAGGGTTTCCTTTCCTTTCAAACACAGGAATTTTCTGCTCATGTTCTCTGATGACTACAGTAGCACTTCCTTCAAAACAAGACCCGGAAAAGTCCTGGAGAGTATCCACTTCAAAAGTACTTCCTGCCTTGCCCACCTATAAAAATGTATTCTAGCTAGATTAGAACCAACCTCTTATCTTCACTGACTCTGTAGAAAACCTTAAATAAAAGGATGTGAGTATAGAAATAACTATTTTATGCTAGTAATCTATTCAGTTTCTACCCCTAAAATCTATGTCCAAATGATATTAATACTCTTTCCAAAGACTTTAAGGGATGTCTCACTAAAGTCTCAAAGACATATGTAAGAACAGACTGGCCACACCCAAAGTAACTAACTTGCCTTAGAACAATCAGAATGTAATCACTCCATAACAACTATCAGTGACTAGGATTTATCTAAACTTTGGCTCTTTCCTAATGTTCCACATAGCAATCCATACAGAGAAGGCATTTAATACATGCTGGCTAAACAATCAGGCAAGGGAAAAATGTTCTTCGAAGCTAGAGAACTTTACCTTGATAATGTCATCCAATTATAGTTAAGAACAAAGTAAAATGAAGTTTTAAGTGTGGTCTGGTAACTGAGTGAAATTTCTTACAGCTACTGGCACCCGGATTTCCAAAAGTCAAGATATTTTTGGTCTCGTTTTATTGATAATTGAGAGAGAGAAAACACCCAATTAGTCATCAGAAACCAAGCAAAGTTTACCCCAAGCACACAAAGCCCTCCCTGCCACCTGAAAGAGAAGCACAGAACAGGAAGAATAAAGGGCAGAGTGGTGCTGACAGGCCAGATGAACTCACAGGTCAGACTGTGTCACTTTCTCATTCCACTCTCCAAGTTTCTCGGATGTTTTCACATAGCTAAAAACAGAAATTCTGGTGGTGAATTACTAGATCAAGATTCTAAATCAGGGTTCAAATTACATATTAAATAGTAGGGGAGAAAGCAAAGAATCAAATTATTAGAAAATATCCACTCACAGCCCGGAACTCTCATCATGTACAACTAAATAGTTTTATCCTTTATCTTTAGTGATGTTTAGTTTAGTTTGTTTAACATATGCTATGTGACCTCATACAAAAAGTGGCCACGTAGAACCAGATTAAGGAGCTAGAAGAAGTAATAAGTTCCTTTTCAGTTATAATATCATTGGGTACATACATTGCTAACATTAAATAATGGGGCTCAATTTTAAGTGTTTAGGGAGAAATGGGAAAGAAAAGAATTGATGGTTAGTAGCAGACCCTGAAACCACATCTGCCTGACAACTTAAACACCTGTACTTAAAACAGTGCAATCTCTCAGGAATTAGAACTGATTCATGTTAGAATGGTTTGTGGAAAGTCTCAGTTCCACCACAGAGTCGTAGCTTCTTAAAGAGAATCCTAGTTAACAAAGTACATATTCTTCTCCTGCCTTGACCATCCCACCACAGAGCACTGATTATAACAGGAACCAGGAAATTAGAACAATGATCTATAAGAAAAGTTAGGATTACTTCTTCATTCCCCACCTTCTTTGAAAATCTGCAATTCTTCAAATAATAGGCCAGACATGTTGACAGGCCAGATGAACTCACAGGTCAGACTTAATTTGACTGGCCAAAATAAATATAGATTTTAGAAGATTAGAATAGTTATTGGGCTGGAAATTCCAAACTTATGTGGCTATGTCCTTATGTTCAGGAAAAGTATACATTTCAATTTGTATCACACTATATGTGCCATCAAAAAAATCAATCTCTAATGTGAAATTAATTGGTACCCTTGATTTTGAATTCCTATACATCATCTCTTTTTCAATTCCTGCATGAAAATTGAGTTAGTGTTTCCACCTTTAAAAACAAAATTATGAAAAGTTATTAGCTCCATATTTGAATAATTAAAATTATATTTCCTAAGATACAGCACTCATTCCTTATATACTTTTACTAAGCAGATATTATCTCTTTTCACTACAAACTTAACTCATTCTGAAAAAAGGCAGAAAGAATGGTCAGTCTCTGAGCACAACTGCATATAAGAAAGGTAGAAGCACATAATACAGAGAAGAGTCATGAGGAAACCTACGCATTGGAGACCTGAACATCATGCCAACTCTTTGTAAGATTCTGCTTCAGTCCATCCAAGGGAGTTAGGCCTAGCTTCCTCTTCAGCTCACCACAATGTCTCTCTTTGGCAGCCAGAACCTGTCGTAATGTCACAATCTCTTCTTCCACCTTCAAAATAATAAAAATGTTTATTATTTCAGCAATCATAACTTATATTTCTATTGTTATTTCAAATTTTACAGGGTTTTTTCCTTATAACAACTTTATTAGGTAGGTAGTACCAGTATTATTAGCCCTACCCAGATAGGGAAGCTGGTTCAGAGACAAAGTATGATTTTCCCAGGTTCACTTGACTAGTAATTTCAGGATTTAACTCAAATTTAGGGTTTGGGGCTCCAAAACCACCTTTTCTACTAAACCATTCTGACTTTGAAACAAACAATTTTCATGATTGGTGATTAAGATATCAAAAAGTTAAAGCTGTAATAAGTAGTTCAAAAACTTTAAAAGCCTTTGCAAGAGGTTGGGAGAATAAAGGTATAGTCATATACTAGTGTTAAAAGACAAAACTCAAAACTACTTCACAGACTTTAGGTTAAGAACCTATTTTAGAGTTGTCTAGAACACTTAGAAGGTTAAGTGACTTGCCAGGGTCACATAGCCTGTCTGTGTCAAAGGTAGGAGGACTTCAACCCAAGTCTTCTCATTCCAATCTGGGAGTGAGTAGAGGGGGCACACTGGGAAAGATATATGATGTAAAACCAGGGGAAAAATAATAAAAAAACTGTTATAAAATAACAATTTACTGAAATTCACACAATCAAACAAGGCTACCAAGTATAATAATTCCAAGCTACCATCTGTCATTAGAGCATTTTGCAACAAAATTTTGTCTCTCTAAATCTTGTCACTGTTCTAACTTTCAAGCTACAAGTCAAAGCCAATAGGAAATATCATGAGGAAGGTCAGAGAGAATTCTGTTACAGACTAGTTTTTCATTTACAAAACTAGATGTAATTTTAATAATCGCAACAAATAAATCATTCCATATTATTAGAAGGCCTAGAAGCAGTAATTTTGCAGAATATACTGTGATACATTTTAAAAGTCAATGGAGGTCTTTACTAGAGAAATGACTATGAAGGCCCAAGAATTATACAACTTAGATTACATGTGGAATGACAAGTCCATCTGCAGATACTAATAGGGCTTATGGTACATCCTAGAATTATCTAGGCCATTCGAGTTGGGGTTTGCAAGTGATAGAATAAGTCCTTTACCATGTCATTGTATATAGGGCCTCAGTATTTAATTTATAAATCCACAAAATGAAAAATATCAATTCCTTTGGATGTATGCTTATTTTCCCTTAACCTTTTCCAAACTTACAAACAGTTATTGCATTTTCCTCAGCAATATGAAACCTGATATACTGGTGTTTGAAGGTTATGTATTAACATAGCCTATTCAACCACTGAAATTGAATTCTAAATACCAAAAAATGTGTGGTCTTAAAAGATATCCTTTAAAACAGAACAAGGTACTGCTACCACTTCTATCCCTTGTTTTAGTAAGGGGTAAAACAGACTATAACCTGAGCAATCTGATGCTAACACTTTTAATTACAATAAGTCTGCCAAAACATTTAGTGAGTTTCTTTCTCTATGTCCTACCAGCTTAAGCTTCTCAGTTTTAACCTTATATCATAAGAAGTTTAACAGAAACAGCAAAATATTCTAGTAATTAATATAAATAAAAGTTATACCAGGAGATCTCAGTCTTATTGAAAAAGGTTCTTTGATAATAGAAATAATGTTTCACTTGTCCCATCTCTAAGAGCATAGTAGCTAGAGATTCAGTCTCGGTCAGGAAAACTTGGTGTTCAAGACCCATATCTCAAACATACTGGCTCTGTAACACTGGTGGAAGGAAATTTCTCACCAGAAGTTCTACAAAAGAATGAACTCTCAGCTCTGTTTAAAAAAAAAAAAAGAAAGAAAAAGAAAATAGAAAAACCTTTAAGGTGGCTGCCATCATCCAAGCCTTGCCTTCTCTTGTGATGGTTCAAGACTTAAACTATTTCTTACCATACCAACTCATCATCTCAAAGTCAAAACCATAACAAAAAGTCATAGGGAAAAGGATGTACCCACATCATTATTCAATGATCTTATACAAGATCTATCAAATCACTGGCTTCAAGAAGCAGTATAAAGCTATGGAAAGAAAGGAAAACCCAAGTCTCCAATCCAATTGCCAGGTGTGATTATGGATGTTTCTCTGAGTTTTATTTTCCTTATGTATAAAACAGGAAGAATATCTGTACCACCTACTTCAAAAGTTGTGAATAAATTACTTTATAAATGGCAAACATTATATAAACATGGACTATTACCAGATATAACAATAACAGGCAACCATGGTCAGAATGGCATCCTCAGCAGATTTCAGTCACAGTATGGTTTCTCATCATAAAACATTTTTTAAGGACAATGCGGCATCTTCTCCCCTTACAAACTTTAAAGAGAGAAGGCTACAAGTAATTTTGAGCAAAGAAAACTCTTGTCACCTTAGTGAGTTCAGATCTGAGCTCTTCTTCCTCTGCCTCTGTCAGACCCTCAGGAATGGTGGTCCTAGTAGTTCCTGTATCCACAGGTACATCTGTCATTGAATCTGATAGCAGACCTTTGTTAGGAGAATTCAGGTTGATATCTGTCAGTTACAAGAAATAGGATGAAAGAAAACAAATTAATAACAATGGTATGATCTTCATATAAAACAGATCTCTTTGAGGGAAAGGAAAGCTAGAAGGAATGGCATGGGGCAGGATGGGGAAAAGGCCAAATGGGAAAGGAACACCAATTGTGCCATCGTTGCACTTCAGAAAGGTATGTCAGAAATAGCCTGGGCTTTGGTTTCTCTCATGAAAATTCTAATCTTTGAAATGGTAAAATCTTCACTACAAAAAAGGCAGTAAGTTTTAGTAGTTTTGTTGTTGTATAAAACAGGAATTTCAGGGGGCAGCTGGGTAGCTCAGTGGATTGAGAGCGAGGCCTAGAGACGGGAGTTCCTAGGTTCAAATTTGACCTCAGATACTCCCCAGCTGTGTGACCCTGGGAAAGGGTCACTTGACCCCCATTGCCTACCCTTACCACTCTTCTGCCTTGGAACCAATACACAGTATTGACTCCAAGCCAGAAGGTAAGGGTTTAAAAAAAAAAACAAAAAAACAGGAATTTCATATGATAATAAGCACTCCCATCTTCTCATTCCATGGAACTGATCTACAAAAGCCCATACTTGAATTGTACACGAGAAACACCTGCAAATGACAGCATCATAGCAGGGTGTCAGCAAAACTAAATCCTATTAGCTCAGACATCATGTTATGTCCTACATGTGGGGCCTACACTGAGCATTATGTTGGCAGAAAGTGGAAGAGGTTACAGAAACAGTTCTTAATAATTCAATAATAAAATCAAATGGCTTTTTCTCAATCCTTCTCCTTCTAGACTTCTCTGCAGCATTTGATATTGTTGATCACCTCTTAGATTCAATCTTCTCCCTGGGTTTTCATGACATTGCTCTCTTCTGTTTCACTTCCTATTTGTCTGACTGCTTATTGTTTCCTTTGCTCATTTTTTAATCATGTCTCATCCACTAACTATGGATGTCCCCCAAGGCTCTTGTCTGGGTCCTCTTCTCTTCTCCTTATATGCCAAAGGTTCTAAATCTAGGGTCTGTGATGTTGTAAAGTATCTTGATAGCTGCATTCTAATGTAATTAGTTTCCTTTACAATCTTGTGCATTTTATTTTATACTCATTTTTCTGAGTAGGGGTCCCTAAATATCACCAAACTACAAAATGAGTTCATGACACACACAAAAAGGTTAAGAACCCCTGCTCTACATTATTTCACTTGGTGAGTTCATCAGCAACCACGGGCTCAATTACCATCTCTATTCAGATCTTTATATGCAGTCCAAGTCACTCCTTTGCTACAATTCCAAAGTACCAATTGCCTTCTGAATATCTCAAATCAGATATTCCATAAGCATCTCAAATTCACTATGTCCAAAATAGACATCATTATCTTTCCTCTAAACCATCCCCTCTTCCAAACTACCCTATTACTGCCAAGGGCACTCCCATCTTCCTAGATTCACAACCTAGGGTTTTCCTGAATTCCTCCCTCTCACTCCATCCACTTATCTAACTTGTCAAATTTTAGTATTTCTCCCTTCACCATCTCTTTCTTATGTGACAGGATATCCTTTTTTCTCCATTCACACAGCCACTACTCTAGAACTGATCATTACTCATTAGCTTTCTAATTGGTCTCCCTATCTCAAGTATCTCCCCATTCCAATCCATCCTGTACTCAGCTGTCAAAGTGATTTTCCTAAAGAGGTCTGGCCATGGCAACCCCTTACTCAATAAACTTTGGCAACTCTTTATCATGTCCAGCATCAAATAAAAAATGTTTTGTGTCTCATTCAAAGACCTCTTGTACTTTCCTCCCTTCCAGGTACTCTCTGGTCTACTTAATACTTTTCTCATACAATATTATCAACACTGTCCCTTTCACCAGCTATTTCCCCCTGCCTGGAATGGTCTGTCCCACCTTCTATTTCCCCCTCTTAGTTTCTCTTGGTTTCAAGACTCAAACTCAAGTCCCACTTTCTTCAGGAGGCCTAATCCCCCAGCTGCTACTTAAAGTGTCTTCTCCTCTGGGATTACTTTTCATCTACTCTACTAGTGGCTAACACAGCCAGAGGCAGTGTTTTTGCTTTCTTTTTATCCCTAGTGTCAGCACAGTGACTGGCACAAAGCACTGGCTAAATAAATGATAGCTGTTGACTAACTGCATCAACAGCTGCACTACTTTCCATATCAAGTGCAAACTTCCCACACCGAATGCGATCTGCCCTCTCTTCTCAGCATGTAGTTTTCTACCTTTTCTACTCCAGAAATCTACAAGATACACAAGACAGATTTGTCACTTACTTCACTTCTCAGCACATATCATCATTCAGTATGATTACACCCAACCATAACAAATTAATAACAAAACCTTTTCTTAGCACATTCAATGTACACCATTAACATTTTAAAATAAAAAGGCATTCTTCTTAAAAGCAAAACTTACAGAATACTGTAAGATTGTTAAGGGCCAGGAAAATATCTTATTCACCCTTGTATCCCCAGTAACACTTAGCAGTAGACCTTGAACCCTGGGCATAGAGTAGGTACTCACTAGGTAACTGATGAAAGAAAAAAGTCCTCATTTTAAAGACAGGGCTGATACTGAATTTAAACTCTTTTTAATTTAAGTATTCTTTTGCTTAATCATTTTTATTTGCTGTGGTATCCCTTAAGGTAAATGAACACCTGAATTTTGCTGCAATTCTTCCCCCCATCAATTTTATTTTATAAAACCACACCCTGGGGAGGAGTGCAGTAATACAAGAAATTGAAATCAAGAAATACTTTCTCCACAACATTGTTTTTCAGTCATCTCTGACCCTTCATGAGCCCATCTGGGGTTTTCTTGGCAGAGATACTGGAGCAGTTTGCCATTTCCTTCTCTAGTTCATTTTCCAGATGAAGAAACAGAAAAGTGATTTGGTCCTGGTCATACAGCTAGTAAGTGTGAGGGAAGATTTGAATTCAGGCCTTCTTCCTGATTCCAGGCTCTATCCTGACTTTAGCACTTTACCCACTGTGCCAATTAGCTGCCCCTACAACAACCCCCCCCAAAAAACAATCACCATCAAATTACAAAAACTTCTATATAAATATAGAAACAAGAGATATCAAATTAAAAGCAAGCAACCTAAACTCAGTGATACTTATTTGTCAAAATGCAAAACATTTTCTCCACTCTGAAACCTCTGAAATTATTTTACTCCAAACCTTAATCATTCTGATTTATCACATTCCTCTTACCAGATCACAGACACACCACCAAAAAAACTTCTTCTGAAACAGATTCAATTGGGTGTGTCAGTATTACAACTGGACCCAACCACTTAGCCAACTGTTACCTCCTCCTCCTCTCCATTAGGTAACATCAGACACCCACATTAACAGATATAAGGTAGGCCAAAAGGATTGTCCCCACAGAGGACATGAATAGGGAGGAGTAACATGAAGGTGAAAAGAATTATGGTGATTATTCATCCAGGATGCTGACCCTACAAATCTGATTCTGTATGGTGAGTATATAGTAGAGAGATACATCTAGACTAGATTCCCCAAATATCAGTGAAACAAGGAAGAAAATCCTTGAGGGGTCAATTTCAGTCAGGGGAAGAAACATGAAAATGTATGGAAATATTATTTCAAGGTGAGAGAGCAACAAGGAGTCTGGAAATGAAGTAGTTGAAGTTGGAGAGGTTTACATGAAGGAAGGTTTGGAAGAGTAAGTACTTAGAAAGACTATGGAAAGAAGAGCTGAAAGAGGATAGAAGCTGGGAGGAAATTAAAAATACTAAGAGAAAAGCAAGAGAGAGGCCTAAGAAAAATAGAAGTTGCAGGAGAAGAGGGAGAGAGAGAGAGAGAGAGAGAGAGAGAGAGAGAGAGAGAGAGAGAGAGAGAGAGAGAGAGA
>NC_058131.1:266516340-266538239 GCF_016433145.1 Gracilinanus agilis | reverse complement strand
GAGAGAGAGAGAGAGAGAGAGAGAGAGAGAGAGAGAGAGAGAGAGAGAGAGAGAGAGAGAGAAAGTGAAGATATTGTGGGACAGGAGACCTGAGAGAGTTGGAAGCAAAAGGGTGATAAAAATGAGATTAGGGAACAATGAATGTAATTCCTTAGTTAATACTTGATGAATTAAATGTCTAAGGGGCCACTCCCAGAGGCCTGAGAAGGAAGAGGTGAAGACACCAAAGGAGAGATCCAGCAGGAGCTCTTGCTGGAAAGTTGCTAAGGAAGGGGTTCAGAGAGACTGGATGGGAATTAGAATAGGGGTAGAGGGTTGAAAAAGAAGGGAAACGATCAAAGAGGATCCCAGACAACAGATGGAAGATGTTCCTTGTTGTTTTAAGAATCAGATTCAGAACACAAAAGAGACTGTCCTATCCAATCTGCTTATTTTGCAAATGGAAAAATTGCAGAGAAACTTGCTTCCTAAGGTACTACTAAGAGGAGAAACTAACTAAAAACATCCAAGTCCTCTCATTCCAAAGCCAGTGTTCTATTCTGGGCTACTTGAAAATTGGGAGTGGTGGGGAGCAATCGGTCTATTCAGAGAAATAAGAGCTAGAAAGGATGGGATGACATTAGACAGGAGAGGGCGCCAAGGGTATACAGAGGACCGACAGGTGTGTGTGTGTGTGGGGGGGGGTGTTCTAAGACAGGAATCCAATAGAAGAGACCAAGGAAGGAGGCTAAGGAAAGACCTACCAAGGGGATGGAGACCAAGGAAAGATAGGGAAGGGCACATATTGGGGGAGACTGGGAGAGCCAATGAGGGTCACATTTGGAGGGTCAGCATACATGCCAGGGAGCCAAGGGAAGGAACGAGGGTGATGGGCGGGTACCTGGACAGAGTGCCCTGGTGCAGGAGATACAGGACAGCTAAGAGAAGTTAGGGCTAGAAGGGGCTGGGGGCGGAGCCCGGGGGCGGGCTGGTTCAGAGGCGGGGCCGTGAGGCCTGTCCGTCAGTCAGTCGGTCGGTCAGTCAGTCAGTTCCTTCTCTACCCCAACCCCCACTACCTTGGCTGGCGGGGTCCATATCCGGGCCGTATACGAGACGAGGGCCAAGGCCAAGCTCGTTGTCTGTCTCTTCCAGTCGGCGTCCAGAAGACTCAAAGCCGCTGCAGCCGCCAACACTGCACGTAATCCCAGTCGCGGCCACTCACTTCCCCTGAGGGGGGCCCTCCCCTCCCAGCTAAGCTTTGGCCCCGCCTTACCTAGGAGCTATCCAATGAGAGCATCCTCCGACCACGTCCACACGCAAACTCCTCCCTTCTGATAGGCGCCGGCCCGGTCACATGACAGGGTACAAGTAGGTGGGGTTTGGGGGAGTCCAGCCCAGTTCGGGTTCACCATTGAGATAAGCTTGCTCTGGGATAGAAGGGCAGGAAGGAGTCAAGACTAGGGGAGTATGGGGAATCGGAGGACTCCATACTGTTGGGTTGCGTCTGCAATTACCTCTTCGACTGCGGTCGGGCTGCCACCGCCTTCGCCTTAACTTTAGCCTCACTATCTCATTTTGCTTTGTGTCTGATTCGGCCTTCCTCCAGTTCCCACCAACCTGAGTACTACCCCGGCAAATCCCACTGCGAAGCTGTTCTGAAAGTTTCCCAGACTTCCCCTCCGGACTCTCCTCCCTCCTTTACCGCCTCCTGTTTCGGTTTACGTTCCCCAGGTTCCCTGCTAGGATCCACACCTTGTAAACCCCCTTATTAATCCCTTGCGTACCTATTACTCTCAACCTTGGCAATCGGCTTGGTAATCTTTCAATTCTATGAGGATTTTTGGGCTGCCGCTGCTAAGAAATGGAAGTTATTTTTAATTCAGTCCAACAAACAGCGTTAGCTCCTGGAGGGCAGGGACTGTTTTTCCATTAGTTTCTCCACCACAGTAAACTTGCACGTTTTTGTTCAATCATTCACTCCCACCTCCTCTAAGGAACACGCCAGCCCCTTCGATTGGATTTTCTTGGCAAAGATACTGTAGTGGTTTGCCATTTCCTCTTCCAGGGAATCGCCTTTTGTCACACTCTCCACTATGACCTGCCCAACTCGCATAACCATGCATAGTTTCGTTGAGCTACACAAATACCCTCCTGCCGCCTCTGCCATGTCAAGGTAGTGATCCAAGAGGGAAACTTGCACATAGTAGGTGCTTAACAAAAGCTTTTTGGATTGAATTTGAACTGAGTACAATTTTGTGCAAGGTCAAGAGGTTGCATGGATCAGTAGATAGAGAGCTCAACCCTCAGAGTCAAGAAGATCTGGTTTCGAATCCAATATCTGACATACTTGCTAGGTGACTTTAAACAAGGCATTTAACCCCTCAGTGCTTTCAGCATCTCTGAGCAAATGTAGAGTTGCACCAGTAAAAGGAGTTTCCTATACGGACTTTCCTATAATAATGAAATCATAGTTTTGGTTTAAAAAAAAAAAAAAAAGCACAAAGGCACTGTACTTGAGGTTAGGAAATTTCTTTGTAACTCAGGAAAAGTTGTGTAACCTCTCAATTTCTTCCTCTGAAATAAGGGCCATACTATTCATCTTACTCCACAGGGTTGCTTTGAAAAAAAGAAGTATAGGAGTTCATTTACATGAAAGTGAAAAGTTTTAGCATAGAAAAATTAATATAACTAGAGAAGTGGTCAAATGACAAAAAAGCAATCTCTATATCAAAATTTCCTGATAAGGGTTTGATATCTAAGATGTAGCAACCAATTAATGTGTTGTTTTTCAATTAATGTGTATTGTAACCAAAAGTCATTAACCACTAGATGAGTGGTCAAAAGATATGAACAGAGTTCTCAAAAGAAGAATTGCAAACTCAACAATATGAAATAATGCTCCATATCATTGGTAATAAGAGAATACATATCAAAATAACCCTGAGGTTTCATGTCATCATCTGCAAATTAGTAAATATGACAAAAGATGGGAATAGTGGAAGGATTTTGGAAAGATAGGCACATGGGCAAATGTTGGTCAATCAATCAGTAAACATTTATTAAGAAGCACTTGCAAGGGCAGCTGGGTAGCTCAGTGGAGAGTCAGGTCTAGAGACAGGAGGTCCTAGTTTCAAATCCGGCCTCAGACACTTCCCAGCTGTGTGACCCTGGGCAAGTCACTTGACCCCCATTGCCTACCCTTACCACTCTTTCACCAAGGAGTCAATACACAGAAGTTAAGGGTTTAAAAAAAATAAAAATAAAAAAATAAAAAAAGAAGCACTTGCTATTCTTCAAGCACCGTACTAAGCTCTGGGGGTACAAAAAGAGGCAAAAGACAGTCCTTGACCTCAAGGAACTCAGAATCCAATGGAGGAGAAAACAAGGTAACAAATACTGTGCATACAAACAAGATAAATAGGAAATCATGAAAAGAAGAAAGGCACTTGAATTGAGGTGTTCAGAAAGGCTTCTTGTAGAAGATGGAATTTTTAGTTAGAACTTAAGAAGGCAGAGATGAAGAAGCATTCTAGACATGGAAGATAGCTAGAGAAAATTCCCAGAGCTAAAAAATAAAGGGTTTTGTTTGTTTGTTTTTGTGGAACAGCAAGGAGACCAAAGCTACTATATAGGAAAAAAATGTACTCAGTACTAAAGGATAAAAAGACTGGGAAGCTAAGTTGTGAAGGGCTTTGAATGTCAAACAGGATTTTATATTTGGTCCTGGTAGTGATGGCAGCCACTGGAGTTTATTGAAGTGGGAAGGGGTCACAAAGATCACTTTTGTAGCTAAGTGGAAGATGCTGGATTTGTGAATCACTATAACCATTTTAGAAAGTAATTTGGAAGTGTGCAACTAAAGTGACTAAAATGTCTACCTTTTGAGATTTCATGGCTAGGCTTATACTCCAAGGAGGCCAATGACAAGCGGAAAGTCTCCATACACAATAAAATTTATAGTTGTACTTTTTAATGTAGCAAAGAACTGGCAACAAAGTAGATGCCCATCAGTTGAGAAATGGCTAAACAAATTATGCTGCATTATTGTAATGGAACATTATTGTACTGTAAGAAATTATGAATATGAAGGTAGCAAAAAATGGAAAGATCTACATAAACTGATGAAGAATGAAGAAAACAATGTATACAATAACTACAACAATGTAAACAGAAAGAACAAGCACTAAAAGAAGTAAATGTGAAAATTAGAGGGAATAAGAATAATCAAAAGACAGTCTTACCCTACTCCTTTGCAGAGCTGGAAGGTCCACGATTGTGGTACATTGGTACCACATGAATATACATAAAGATACATGAATGTGGTACATTTCAGACCTTTCTTTTAATATATTGATCAATTTCATTGATTTTTTCCTCTATTCTTTCTTTTATTCTTCTTTTAAAAATAGTTTTTGTTATGGAATATAATTCTCAGAGGAGAGGGGAAGGGATGAGGGGGGAAATTTTGGTGATATAAAAAAAAAGACCAATAAAAACTTATTTTAAAATTAAAAAATAGTAGTTCCATTAAGAAAAATGGAGTTCAAGGGGGCAGCGAGGTGGCTCAATGGATGAGAGCCAGGCCTGGAGATGGGAGATCTTAGATACCTGATGGCAAACCTATGACACATGTGTCAGCACTGACACACATAGCCATTTCCGATGACACATGGCCGCATGCGGCCACATACGGAGAAGTATGGGGTCACATGCTAAGGATGAAACATTTGCTGTAGTGAAGTGTAGACACTCTATGCCGGAGGTCTGTAGGCCAAAGCAATGGTCACTAAGCAGGTAAGTTAAATAATTAGTTTTTGGTTTATTAAATACAGTTATATATTACAATTATACATTTTTGTTATTTAAACTATAAATATCATGAAATTATGTTTTTTTCTCGAAGTGACACACCATCCAAGTTATGCTCAGTTTTTTGGCGAATTTTGACACACCTACCTCAAAAGGTTGCCCATCACTGTCCTAGATTCAAATCTGGCCTCAAACACTTGGGATTTTTGGTGACCCAAGTAAGTCATTTAATCCCAGTTGTCTAGCCCTTACTTCTCCCTCTCTTCTGTCTAAGTAGATTCTATTCTAAGACAGAAGGTAAGGAGAGAGAGAGAGAGAGAGAGAGAGAGAGAGAGAGAGAGAGAGAGAGAGAGAGAGAGAGAGAGAGAGAATGGAATTCAGACAAGATAATAGAAGAGGGTTTTTTCCATTTATTTTTTAAATGGAGGTAAATGGGAGAAAGCAAATGCTTGATAACTCAATAATTGAAAATAACTATAACTCACTTTTTAAAAATAGAAATGTAAGAGGAGGAGCAGGTTTTGTGAAGATGATTTATTTCAATATATTGAATTTGAAGTGCTAGCATCATCTAGGTGCAGATGGAAAATGGAAATGCAGGAATAAAGCTCAGACAAGAGAGATCAGTATCAGAGTTACAGATTTAGAATTCTGCATAGAAATATTCTTTGAAGCCATTGTAGTAGATAAAATCACCAAGGAAATTAATATTGAGAGGTAAAAGAAAAGTGCAAAGGAAGAGCTTTTGAGGATACTGCATTTAGGGACTAAAAGGAAAAAAAAGAAAAAAATGAACCAGATAATTCCCATTTCATCTCTGCTGCTTGGAGTCCCTAACTCCATTTAAGGTTCCGCTCAAGTGCTGCTTCCCAAAGGTCTTTTTTGATGACCCACAGTTGTCAGTGTTTTCTCTCCCAAATTATATTTTTTGCGTCCAGCCAGGCAAGGCTTGGACCTACATTTTCATTCAGTATAGGAAGCTTGCTTGTAAGAAAATCTGTCTGCTCTGTCCATGAAGATCTGGAACAGCTCTGTAATTTAAGTAGTCTTAGAGTTTTCTTGGGGCATTGAATGGCTAAGTGATCTACCTAATATGTATAAAAGGTGGAGCTTGAACTTAGACCTTCTTGGCTCTAGGGCTAGCTCTCTATCCAAGTTACTAGATGGCTTTCTAAGTGCTTTGTATTTATTTCATATGAGTTTTTTACTTAATTAATTAATGAGTATTTATTATACTTCTACTATATTCCTGGCATTGTGCTATATGAAGGAGGTACAGATACAACGAATAAACGATCTCTTTTTGAAAAGAGCTCATCAAATATTAATAGAGGAGACAACAGTATATATAAAAATATATCTATACATTTATATCTACATATATGTGTCTATACAAATAAAAGAACAAAGTAGTTTGAGAGGGATTAGCCAATTGAAGGGATCAGGAAAGGTTTCATGTAAAAGGTGATGTTTAAGCTGCATCTTGAAGGAAGAAAAAGATCTTTGAAGTAGGCACGAGATAGTACATTATAGAGAATGGAGATAGCCAGTACAATGACATAAGGATGAGAAATGGAGTATCATCAGGCAGCTAGGTGGCACATGGGATAAAGACCAGGACTGGAGATAAGAGGTCCTGGGTTATCTGGCCTCATATATACTTCCTACCTGTGTGACCCTGGGCAAGCCACTTAACCCCAATTTCCTAACCCTTACCACTCTTCTGCCTTGGTACCAATACTTAGTATCAATTCTAAGATGGAAGGAAAGAGAGTATCATGTATGAAGAATAGAAATAAAGTCAGAATATATTTTAATATAAGGATTGTATTGAGCCAGAGAGGGAGAAGAAGGAAGCTGGAAAGATTGTTGGGACAGTTTTCAAATGAAGAAATGTAAATAATCAACAATCATTTAAAAATACTCCAAGTTGCTAAGATTAGAAATACAAATTCAAACAACTCTGAAGGTTCTACTCTCAGGCAAACTTCCTATGGATCTTCCATTGTAAAAAATAAAAGCATTCAAAGAAAACTCGCCTCTCTCAAATTGGTCAAGATGACAAAAGACCAAAGTGGTTATAAAGAAAATCTAAATGAGTTCCCTTAAACAATTTGAAATGATAGAAACAAGCTCTTATTTGGAGGCATCTAAGACACACTTCTCCATGAAATGTGAGCATGTCCACTGTTGTGGTACTGTTTGGGTTCCACATTTTAGATTCCCTGGCTTCCTTCAAGTCCTAACTACTATCTTACCATTTATAGGAAGCCTTTCCTAATCCTCCTTAATTCTAGTACCCTTCCTTCTGTTAATTGTTTTCAGCTTGTCCAGAATATAGCTTATTTGCGTATAGTTATTTGCGTGTTGTCTCCCCCTTAGACTGTAAACTCCTCAAGAATAATTCTTTTCCTTTCTTTGTACCCTCCATGCTTAGCAAACAGTAAATACTTAATAAATGTTTACTGACTGACATTAGTGACTAATTGGGGCTTCTTCTTGATGACTGACTGACTTCAAATCTGTATTCTTTTCTTGTGGGCTATAAAAGAAAGTTGGTTGGTTTCCTATGTCTTCCTTTCTCATTTCTCCCCCTTGTGCCTTCTTCCAGAGTGCAGTAATGATAGAAAGAGATATCTCTATCCTCTCATAACCAGGAACAGTTGATGTCAATCCTCACAGCGTGAAAGTAGAAATCCTGAGAATGAGATGTCCCAGCTTAACAGACTGTAACAACTATGGCACTGAAAGCTTCCCACTGAAGCACAAGACAGAAGCAGACATGTGTGTACCCACTCAACTGAGGGAGGAGAGTCCCACATCTCGGAGCTGTCTGTGGAGAACTTCAATTTTGAGAGTTTTTGAGTTGAGTCTTAATACCAGACTTTCTAGAGAGAGACAATTCCCTAAAATACTGTGCTCCTTGGAAAAAAGAAGAAAATGAATTTAGTCCCTGAGCAGCCTCCTGTTTAAAGAGAAAAATGAATTACTTGGATAGATCCCGTCCGATAAAAATAATTTACTTACTCAGTAGCCTCAGAAGTACATTTACCTTTCCAGGGGAAGTATTAATTACCAAGTAGCTCTATGAGTCTGGGGGGTGGGGGAAATTATATATATCCTTGTGTATGAGAGGTACTTCAGTAGAATATAAAGGTATCATCCCAATGGCAATGTCATGTTCAGTTCTATGTGTATGTTTAGCTGGTGGACTATTTGAGCATTTAGTGTAATTCTGAGTCATCTGAGTCAGTTCATGAGTTGCTGTGGGTCTTTTGTATCCATAGGAGGGCTGTTCTTTGACTAACCTTTGAAGCTACAAGGCCCAGAATATATAGTCAGAGACATTAAAGTGTAGATATGAGATGTTTAACTATTAAGATGAGGCCATACTTGGTGATGGGCAGCTGGGTGGCACAGTGGATAGAACACTGAGTTTGGAGTCAGGAAGACTCATCTTAATGAGTTCAAATCCATGTGACCCTGCACAAGTCACTTAAACCTGTTTGTCTCAGGTCTCCATCTGTAAAAATGAGCTGGAGAAGGAAATGGCAAATTACTTCTGTCTTTTTGCCAAGAAAGCTCCAAATGGGGTCATGAAGAGTCAGACATGACTGGAACTACTCAACAATAATAACAGCAACGTGTTTGGTGATGGCCTTACAAAGTTAAAAAAAATCCCCTGATTAAATTAGAAGGGAAACATCCATCATCTGTGTAAAAGACTGGCCATACTCCTAAGTCACTCCAAGTGACGCTTAAAAGAAAATTGAAAATTTTGGTAACAAGTATACAAGTCTGTTTAGCCTTTGGTTTTCTAGTAATGAACTTTGATGAACTCTGTGTTGGGGCGATTGCGAGGATGTCCACAGAAAGGGCTCTGAGTGTCCCATCTGGCACACATGCTATAGGTTTGCCATCATGGGAGTAGAACCTTTTAAGAACCTCTGATTGTATTCTTTAAAGGAAAGAAGGCATAGGGCAGGATCATCTAATGGTGGGGTGGAGCTATGGCTAGGAAGAATCAGTAATGATTAACTAATTGATGAGAGGCAAGGGAAAAGCAGTCTTCCATTGGTTGAGCAACTTATCTCCTATGTATCCTTGGGCAAAGGCAGAGGCTGGTAGGGCCTGAGATCTTTGAAGGCCTAGGGATGGGCTAACTATTTAGACTTGTCTCTGAGTCAATACTCTCAGTGCAGACAATGTCAACTCTTCACCCAGAGAAATGGAGTAGGCTTGGAAATAAACAGGAAAAGTGATCCCTTCAGGCTTGAGGGCTGGGGAATTATAAGAGAGAAAACAGTGCTAGAGCTATACCTTGTTGGTAACATCTCTGCCTCTCTTTCCCAGGAACCTTTTCTTTCTCTTAAAAAGGCTTTTTTGTTTGTTTGTTTCCCTCTTTCTTCACCTGCTTGAACTTTCCCAAAGCCCAGAGTTGGGCAGGAAAACCAGTCTGAAAATATCAAAACCCAGAGGAAGCAGAAATGCTTGAATGAATAAAAAGGATTTATTAAAAACCTATTATGTAGGGGGCAGCTGGGTAGCTCAGTGAATTGCGAGCCAGGCCTAGAGACGGGAGGTCCTAGGTTCAAATCCGGCCTCAGACACTTCCCAGCTGTGTGACCCTGGGCAAGTCACTTGACCCCCATTGCCTACCCTTACCACTCTTCCACCTATAAGTCAATACACAGAAATTAAGGGTTTAAAATTTTTTTTAAAAAAACCTATTATGTGTTAAATACAAAAAGTAAAACAGTTGCTGTTCTTAAGTAACTCATACTCAAGCATCTTGAGATGGGGGAAGAATACATAAAGGATTCAGCTATAAGACAGATGGAAAAACCTAGAAATCTTGAGTGAAATGGCTGGCAACTGGTAGAGCCCAAGATAAGGTCCTTCTGATAGGACTTTAAGAAAAGACAATTAAGCTATCATAACCACTCTAAATTCAGATAAAAAACTAAAGACTTTTAGGCACATGATCCATTATTAACTAGTCTTGCCAATGGAGTTTGTAATCAGAAGACAAAGTTGGTCCCAAAGTCTAAAAGGACTCTGATGATCGTAGCTACATAATAAATATCTTATGAGATCATTAAGGAATGTGGTTAACCTGGGGGAAAATAAGACCTTGCATTCCAGGTTTAGCTTTTTCTTTGGGTCTTTCCCCTACCTACTAATTTACATGAGTGTGAAAGGGGTTTCAAATGAGAAATCGGTGGGCACAGAATCTCAAAGACTCTGGTAACTTAAGGAAAGGTGTAAATAGCTAATAATAGGGGCAGGTAGGTGATTCAGTTGACAGAAAGCCAGGCCTGGAGATAAGAAGTCCTGGTTTCAAATATGACCTCGGATATTTCCTAGCTATGTGTAACTCTAGGCAAGTCACTTAGCCCTAATTGCTTATCCCTTATTTTCTTCTGCCTTGGAACTAATACATAGTATTGATTTCAAGACAGATGTTAAGGGTGTTTTTTTTAAGCTAATAATAGTCAGCATTTATAGAGTACTAACACCTGTTAGACACTAACCTAAGCACTTCACAAATATTCTCTCAATTATCTTCATAATAACCTTAGAAAAGTAGTTGCAATTATTATCTCCATTTTATAGTTGAGGAAACTGAGGTTAAGTGACTTGCCCAAGAACACAAATTGTTTGAAGCAGGATTTGAACTTGGGTCTTCCTGACTTCAGTGTTCTTCTATCCACTGTACTACCTAGCTGCCCCTCCATGTCTGATGATGATAATAATAATAATATTGAGGTGTATGTAGTCTAACCATCAGATGTTAAAACCTAGGGAATACTCACCATCAGCCACAAAGAAGTTATACCATTCAATTCAGTAAGGATGTAGTAAAAAACCTACTATATTAGACTCTGGGGACATAATGAAAAAAAATTCCTTATCCTCAAGGAATTTATATTCTATTGGGATAAAACAATATGTACACAGAAAATTCAATATGCATACAAAGTCATTTCTGGGAATGTGAAGGCAGACCCAAGATGGCAGAGTAACAGGAGGTAACTAAGCTCTAGAAAATGCACCAGACTGAATTTTGATTGGGAAATCAATCAACATTTATTTTAAAACCTACTCTTTTTAGGCATTGTGCTAAGAACTGTGGATACAAAAGGAAGCAAAAGATAATCTTTACCCTCAAGGAATTTAGAATCTAATGGGAGGAAACAACAGGCAAATATACACTAAGTGAGCTATGTACAGGATCAATAGGAAATCATTAGTTACAGTGAGTCATTTTCCTAGCCAATGTCAGCATAAGGATACAGACAGAAAAGTCTGTGGACAGTGGATCTAGGTTGGTCGCCAGGGCAAGAAAAAGTCCCAGATCCATCTCAGTTCTATTGCTCACTACCCCAGTTCAGAGTCATAGATCCAGGACAGATGGAGGGGAGGACCTGTGCTTACAGGCAATCCAGGGTAAAAGCAGTAATCCAAGGTGAGGATCAGATCTGGGCCCTTCTTTGTGTACCATGCAATGAACAAATTCAGAAGCAAGTAGCAACTGTATAACTCAAACCCTGGAAGTGGGAACAGAGTCTCAGTTCCAGCTTCTGAACAAATCTATAAGCCTGTAGGAGAATTAACAGGGCAGGAATTTCAGACTGAAGGAAAGCCTAGAGTTCTGTCATTTTGAACAGCAAAGCTTTCCAATTGTCTACTAGTGACTGCATCTAGCAGCAATCTACTGTTGCTCAGATCAAACCCAGTTGCAGAGATCAGATCAGAAGGGCAATCATACTTATCCTTGATCAGATCACTTCGGAAGCACTGAAAGTTTGTAGGTCCTCAGCCTGATCTGTTCCTTAGAGACTGGAATAACACAATTCTCAATATTCCCAGGAAAGCAGCAAAAAGACCAGCTCAGATAGTCCCTCCAGAAATATATAGAGTCTGGTTCTAACATAAAATTCAAGATCAGAAAGCAGACTGGAAGAATGAGCAAACAAACAATAAATATTACCATAAAAAGCTTTAGAGTGTCAGGAATACTTGAGACAGAAACCCAGTAGAGGATGACTCCAAAACATCTATAGGCAAAATCTCGAAGAAAAATACAGCTTAAATATAAATTCAACTATAAGTTCTAGAAGAAATGAATCAAGTTTTTTTATCTTTTTTTTTTTTTGTAAATGAGAGGACTAGAGGAAAATTTTTGAAAAGAAATAAAAGAACCTCAGGCACCTCCTAGCTGTGTGAGTGGGAAAATCACATAACTCCAACTGCCTAGCCTTTCCCTCTCTTCTACCTTATGGATAGAAGATAGAAGGTAAGAGGTTTTTTTAAAAAGAAAAAGAAAAGAAAGATGGAAGAAAGAACTGGAAAAGAAATTACAAGTTTGGTAGGAGAGGCTTGACAAGTCAACAAACTTCCTGAAAATTAGTTGATGAAATAGAAGTTAATGCCTCTCTGAAACAGCAAGAACTATTAAAATCAAAAGACTGAAGAAAAAAAAATAGAAGAAAGTGTAAGATATCTTATAGTAAAAACAACTGATCTAAAAAACTGATTGAGGACAGAAAATTTAAGAAACATTAAACTACTTGAAAACTATAACCAAAAAACCCTCAAGACATCATATTTCAAGAAAACTACCCAGATCTCTTAGAACCAGAGAACAACATAGAAATAGAATGTTCCAATCATTTCCTGAAAAAAAAATCCAATATGAAAATTCTCAGAAATATTAAAGCTAAATTCTGGTTTCTAGGTCAAAGAAAAATATACTTCAAGTAACAAAAAAAAAAAAGAGAGAGAGAGAGAGAGAGAGAGAGAGAGAGAGAGAGAGAGAGAGAATTCAAGTCCTGAGGTACAATAGTCAAAATAGTACAAGATTTAACAATAATTTTAAATGAGCAGAAAGCTTGGAATATTCTAGAAGGCAAAGGATATAGACTTACAACCAAGGATAAATTATCAAGACCTACTATTTATTTATTTTTTTTTATCCTGGGACTCCATTCTAGGAGAATAGAGCCACAACCAGTAGGCAATGGGTCGCTCAGGGTCACCCAGCTGGGAAGTGTCTGAGCCCGGACTTGAACCTAGGACCTTTCGTCTCTAGGCCTGGCTCTCAATCCACTGAGCTAGCCCAGCTGCCCCTACTTTAGGTTGCAGTTTCTTTAGCAGATGTAGTTTTTACAGGGTGGAGTTGCTAGCCCTACGCTCAACCCTCCTCCTTTTTCATCCAGGCTAGGGACCGTCCTTAGCCCAGGAGTGGTAAGGGTGGGCGATAGGGGTCAAGTGACTTGCCCAAGGTCACACAGCTGGAAGTGTCCGAGGCCGGACTTGAACCTAGGACCTCCAGTCTCTAGGCCTGGCTCTCAATCCACTGAGCCTACTTATACAAAAATATTTATAGCAGCTCTTTTTGAGGTGGCAAAGAACTGGAAAATGAGGGGATACCCATCAATCATGGAATGGCTGATCAAATTGTGGTATATGATGGTAATGGAATACTATTGTGCTGTAAGAAATGATGAGCAGGACTATTTCAGAAAGAGCTGGAAAGACCTACATGAACTGATGCAGACTGAAATAAGCAGAACCAGGAGAACACTGTGCACAGTAATGGCAATTTTGTATGAGGACCAATGTGAAAGACTCAGCTACTTTCAGCAACACAACGAACCAGGACAATTCTTTTTTAAATTAAATTAAATTTTTTAAATTAATATTTGCAATAGAGTGATCATTTAAAGTCAAAATCCCCACTTATATACCCATCAAACCACGTGATCAATTGTGTTTTTCTTCTGTTTCTACTCCCACAATTTTTTCTCTGGATATGGATAATGTTCTTTCTCATAAGTCCCTCTGGATTGTCCTGAACCAGGACAATTCTGAAGGACTTACAGCAAAGAAAATGTCAGATCAAAGCATCTTTTTTCACTTTAGCTTATTTGTATTTTTATGTTAGGGTTTTGGTTTTATATGAGTATTCTCTTACAATAGTGACCAATATGGAAGTGATTTACATACATGTATAGCCCAGATTAAATTCAAAGGAGGAAGGGAGACAATTTGAATCTTATACTTTGGAAAATGTATGTTGAAAATTATTACATGTAATTGGGAAAATAAAATATATTTAAAAGTACATTTTCAAGAAGAATAAGTTATCCAGAAAAACATGAGTATAATCTTATACAGTAGAAAATGAATTTTTAATAAAATAGAAGATTTCCAAGAATTCCTTGTGAAAAGATTAGAACTGCATAGCTCATAGTTCAGACACAGGAATTAATAGAAACAATGTAAACATAAATAAACAATTGTTAAGGTACTAAACAAGGATATAAACTGCTTACATTCTAAAATTAAAAGAATTATCATTAAGAATCATAGAGAGAATCTAATTAGACAAAAGTCCTGGGAAAAGTTCAGTTATATCCTCATAATCTTAAAAGAAGAATGGAAAGGAAAGGAGTAGGGAAAGGAATTAGTGATGGAGAGGAGAGAAAAGTTAGGGGAAATGATCTCATATAATCGAGTTTGTAAGGAATTTTAAATTAATGGTTTGACTAAATATGTGGGAATTCTAATGTGGTGGTCATCAATTTAAAATATTATAGCTCAAGTCAAAATGACTTTTAATAGCTTTTTATTTACAAAAAGGGTGGAAAGAGTGAAATTAGAGAAATACAAAAAGAGAGTAGAGAAGATGTCTACCCTATCACACTAAATATTGCTTCAGCGCTTGGCTCAGCTCAGCAGGGCTTGTTAACCCTTGGCTGGAGGACCCAGAGTTCCTTCCTTCCAAGAAGGGAAGGCCTCTCTGAAACTAATATCTCTCCAGACACCAGGAAAGGAAGGCCAACTACTCACTCACTCAAGAAAACAGTCCAAGAGCCAAGGTCCCTAGTAGAAGCTGAGGTCCAAGTCCAAAGTCATAGCTCCAAGCAGCAGTCCCCGTCCAAGATCCTCCAAGCTCCAGATTCAGGCCAAAGAGGATTCTCTGAAGATTATCTCCAGAAGACTGCTTGCAGAAGACTCCCTCCAGCTGAAGAAGTTCAGGGCTTTTATAGTGATTTCTTGTCCCTTCCGCTCTTCATAGGGGCCAATCACAGCTTCCAAATTGCCTAGCACTGCCCAGGGGGGCAGTGTCTGTGGGACCTACTCCTCACCTCTGAAGGTATTAACTCTTATCATAGGCCTCTGAAGGTGTCAACCTTTTATCATAGCCTTCTGAAGGTATCAACTTTTTATCATAGGATTCACAAGTTTCTGACTGATTGAGTTATCACCCACTTTAGCAAATGACTTGCCAGAATACTCTTATTTAGTATTAAGTAGGGGTGCTTTGAGTTCTGGAGTTATCACTCATTTTATTATTTATTTATTTATTTGCTTTTTAAACCCTTAACTTCAGTGTATTGTCTCATAGGTGGAAGAGTGGTAAGGGTGGACAATGGGGGTCAAGTGACTTGCCCAGAGTCACACAGCTGGGAGGTGGCTGAGGCCGGATTTGAACCTAGGACCTCCTGTCTCTAGGCCTGACTCTCAATCCACTGAGCTACCCAGCTGCCCCCGTTATCACTCATTTTAGCAAGTGACTTGTGAATTCTCTTACTTGATGGCTAACAAAGTATTAACTCAAAATAGACAAAGAGAATAAAGAATTCCCTTTCACAAATTACAAAAGTAGAAGTTTATACAAATAAGGAGGTAGGACAGAGAATGGCTAACATTTGAACATTACTCTCTTCATCTGATGTGGTCAAAGGAGAGAAAAACACTCACCTATACACACCTAGAGTTGGATACAGAAATACATTTTACTCAACAAATAGAAGGGACAGGGAAGAAAGAATAAGGGGAAGTTGGAGAGAAGGTAAATTAAGGGAAGAGATTAGTCCAAAGAGCAAAACAAACTCTTAACTAAGGAGATACAATAATATTTATATTTTTTGAGGTGACAAAAATGAGAACCTGAGCACTTTCTTATTAATTAGATAATGGCTAAACAACTTAATATGAATGTGATGGAATACTACTGTGTTGTGAGAAATGATGGAGGAGATAAAATCTGAGAAGACTTGTATAATAGATAAAGAATGAAGGTAACAAACAGAACCAGGAGAATAATTTATACAATGACAACAACATAGTAAAGATAAAACAACTTTGAAAGACTTCAGGACTCTGATCAATATAATCATCAGTTAGTTCAACATGCTACCCACCTTCTAATAGAGGGATGAAAGACAGTTCAGAATGACACATGACATATATATGCACACATGTCTGTAGAATGGCCAATACAGGGATTTGTTTCTCTTGACTATACTTTTAAAATATATATAATAAAGTTTATTCTCATCCTCAATTGGATGGGTGAAAGGGAGAGAAGGCAGATTTTTATTGACTGAAAAAGATAATAAAAGTTTATTTAAAAAAGTAATTTCTGGAGAGAGGGTATAGGTCTTATATAAAGGTCAATTTGTTAACAATATAAGAGAATATCAGAAGGCATAAAAGGATCAGGTAGAATCGGGATAGGGACACAGCTGAGACTGGACTATGGGTGTGCAGGAGTTGGTGAGAGAGTGGGTTGTTAAATTTTAAAGTGAGCATTTATACTTATTCAACAAAACATTACAAATCAGGGCTCGACTTACTGTTTGATTGATTTTCTAGACTTTAGAAAGTGAGAGAGAAAATGTTAATAATGTACATTACACTTAAAATTATATCCTGCATAATTTTTTCAGTCAGTTTTAAAAATATTTACCAGTACCAGTGGAAATGCATGTCAGCTATAGGGGGAGGGGTGAAGGGGAAAGTAAAAACATGAATCATGGAACCATGGAAAATTTTTCTAAAAAATAAAATATTAGAAAAAAATGAAATATCTGGCCAGAAAAAAAAATATATATATACCAGTACACTCCTTGTGGGACTGAGATGGATGGGAATGAAGGACTAAAGTGTGGTGACTGGGCCATTTCCAGTAGGCATCAAGAAGTAGAAAGTCAAGGGAGTAGCACAGACATAGACTGCAGGACAGATGGTGAGTCCTTGGTCCTATCTTTTAGTCAAGGAAAGAGTCTTAGTAATTCTGAGTCCTTGATTTTAATTTTTAGTCACAGCAGCTTTGCCCTAGGGCTTGCTACTATGATGACAATCTGAACCAAGGCTCTGGACCAGGAAGTAGTGTTTGAAAAGAAGAAGCAGAAGTAAAGGGCTACTTTACTCCTTAAAGAGCTTGGTGTCTAGGACAAATAATCTTTGGCTGAAGATGAAAGATTGTGCTAGGCAAGGCTCTTCCTTTCAGAAACAGAGAAGTCACTCCTTAAAAAAAAAAGCTGAACAAGTTTTTCCATCCTAGAGAAGATTGTTGTTAGCTCCTAGTTGCAAGCTGCTGTTTTTCTAAGAGAACTAAAAAGCCTTAAGAGTTTTAAATTAAAAGAACATGGCAGAGTCTACTTTTCTAATGAGGAAACCCTTAGCACAATGCTTAGCATGTTACTTAGTCACTTAATAAATTAATTACTTAATGTTTATTGACTGACTGACTGAGGAAGAAATAAGACTATATAGCCAAGGACTTTAGCTGTAGCATGATGTTGGAAGCAGAGACAAGTTTTATAATCATATGCCCAATGAAGGCATCACTGACAAAGATTATGCATTAATGGAGCAGCCTCTGGCAGAGACAGCATATTCAGTGAAGGACAGTGAGGAACAGACCTGACAAGAAAATATATTGTTGGCCTTGTAGCATCAGAAGTATGAATTGACTTTTATACATACCTAGAACACTATGTTGTGTCCTTTCTTCCCATTGATGGTGTGTGCATTTGTGGGAGAATGTGCCAGAATTTGATGAGGGGATTATTTTGTTGTTATGTAGCTTGTACATTCTGGCTTCCTTGCAAGTTATCTCTGCCCCCCTTCAAGATTCTAGAGAACCCAAGGAGCTAGGATTTTCTCCTCTACTGGCATTGGCTCAAACATCAGGTGTGTTTCCCCCCACTACAAGGTGCCAGTGTACAGTACCTTGATTCCATTTAACCTACTAAACATTAGCTTTGACAGAGGGATATTTACTTCAGAGATATGGCTACAAAGTCAAAACGACTCAGTTCCTACATAATACCAATACCATAAAGTTCATGTCCAGATGCAGCATGACTGCTGAATTTGTCCCCATCTCAGCTTCCACTGGCCTGAGTCCAGAAGACCATTCCTGAAGTTTACTCTTTTTTTTTTTTTTAACCCTTACTTTCCATCTTGGAATCAATACTGGGTATTGGTTCTAAGGCAGAAGAGTGATAAGGCCAAGTCACTTGACCCCCATTGCTTAGCCCTCACTGCTCTTCTGCCTTGGAACCAATACCCAGTATTGATTCCAAGATGGAAGGTAAGAGTTTAAAAAAAAAAACAAACAACCACTTCTTTTCACATCATTAGCAGACCAAAACCAGTTATAAAATGTTTCCATATACACCAGTGATTCCCAAAGTGGGCATCACCGCCCCCTGGTGGGTGCTGTATTGATCCAGGGAAGCAATGATGGCCACAGGTGCATTTATCTTTCCTATTAATTGCTATTAAAATTTAAAAAAATAATTAATTTCCAGGGGGGCTAAGTAATATTTTTTCCAGAAAGGGGGTGGTAGGCCAAAAAAGCCTGGGAACCACTGATATACACCAAAGTCTCTCCAAGGCATTTCCCTTACATGTCATCATGACTTTCCCTGAAGCTAAGTCTTCAGCTTCTCCAGGTAGAGAGTTCCTATCTGAGGTGTTCTACCCATTTGCCAGACTTCTATTACAGTTACTTTTCTTCCTATGTTATGAACTATCTTTGCTTTGAACTAATTATGATTTTTTGTTTAAAGTTGAACACATAAGCAGGAACTCATGGGGTATAGTTTTATTTTTTTTTTCATTTTTATGCTATTTATTTATTTTATAACTCTTACCTTCTGTCTTGGAACCAATATTGGTTCCAAGGCAGAACACTGGGAAGGACTAGGCATTGGGGATGAAGTGACTTGTCCAGGGTCACATAGCTAGGAAGTGTCTGAGGCCAGATTCAAACCTGGGACCCTCTTCTCCAGGCCTGGCTCTCAATCCACTGAGCCACCTACCTGCCCCCAGGATATAGTTTTAAGTAGGTATGAACTCACAGAGTATCTAGAACCTAAAGTAATTTTGATTAAACCTTGTCCTAGGAATATGCCCTATAGTTGAGGAGGCATCAAAAGATGGTAAATGGGAAGCAGTGTGGTGCAATGGAAAAAATGTTGAATTTGAATTCAAAGAATATGAGTTCAAGTTCTACCAATTGTGTGATTTGGGGCAAGTCACTTTACTTTTCTGAGCTCAGTTTTCTTTTTGTCGCCAATCTGTGAGAGAAGAAAAATATACACCAAGGATCTTGAGAACATACCCCATTACAGAAATGATTCCTCTGGTTTAGAGACTCTCCTCAAGTCTTTCAGCATTGTCCATTGGAGGAAAGAGAATGTGAGGCAGTGTGTGTGGGTGTGTGGGGAGGGGGTATAATTTCAGAAAAGGAAAGGTGAGGAAGTCTTGATTTCTTGGGAATGCCTTTGCCTCCCTCTTTCTCCATGAATTTTCTTTGACCTCTCAAGCTACTTAAATACTCCAGGAGAATGTGAGGGTAGAGGTAGTATGAATTTGGAGGAAGGGGGTGCTTGGAAGGACTGAGTTGTTTTTGATTAGCTGCTTGTCCTGAAATAGGAGCCATTCTTTGAATGAGCAGTGATGGGCAACCTTTTGAGTTTGGTGTGTCAAAATTCGCCAAAAACTCAAGCATAACTTAGGTGGTGTGTCATTTTGAGAAAAAACAAAAATTTCACGATATTCATAGTTTAAATAACAAAATGTATAATTGTAATATATAACTGTATTTAATAAACCCAAATAGGTAGATTAATATAGGTAGAATTGTCATCTATAGTGCACAGAGTGTCTACACTACAGCAAATGTTTCATCCTCAGTACATGGCCTCATACTTCTTTGTATGCGGCCGAGTGTGGCTGCGTGTCATCAAAAATGGTTATGTGTGTCAGTGCTGATACACGTGTCATAGGTTTGCATCACCAGACTAGTGTCTCTTCAGAAAAGTTTATATAACTTTGAAAGGAAAATAAACTTTAAAATAAAATAAAAAAGTTCTCAGGTATGGTAGAGGAAGAGGCATCACTAGAAAGTCAAGGTTCCCTCCTTTGCCTTGATGTTCCTGAAGCATAGACACCCCACTTTTCCTAGTGCAGACTATGTATGGGGCAGAAGCTCAGGGTTTCTGTTTTTTTTTTTTTTGCTTTCAAATATGGGGGCTAAAAAAGGAGATTTCTATGGTCCTTTCCAATTCCTATAGTGTGTAATCTATGAGGTTTGGACTTTGCTTAATTCTACATCAGGTCAGCCTCAGTTAATGAAGCTTCCTCTATGACTTGGGCAAGTCATTTCCCTTTGTTGGGAATTAAGGAGTTGGATTAGCTGTCCATACTACCTGAATGATCAAGGGCAAGTCACTTAGCTTGGTCTCAGTTTCCTGATGTGCAAAGGGAAGAGATTGAACTATATGGCCTCTAAGGTCCACTTCCAGCTGTAAATCTATGATCATATGAAGACCCTTCCCGTATTGAGATGATACTTGGGGATTTTGAAAGGTTTTGCTTCAAGCCCTGTTTCAGGACTCATTCTAAAAGCATCTGCTTGCTAAAAAGGTTACCACTCCATCTTCTCATCCCCTAGTAATTGTACTCTGAGAAAGCCAAGTGTGAAGAAAAACTAGGTGCTAGGGTGGGTTCAAATAGGAAGTTATCTAACTAGGGGTGAACAGTCTCCTTAGCAGTAGTTTGTGGTATCCTGGAATCTCTCTCTTCTTCTATGGGGTGGTACCCAGGCCCACTTCGAATAAGGGAAGGGATTCATTCATGCCCTTTGCCCTAGGTGCAGTTTTGTAGCAATTGACCCAGGTGTAAAAATTCCTAGTTATGTAACTTCCAGAAATGACTGATATAAAAGCAAAAGACATTAGTAAAACTTTTTTTAAACTAGAGGGCTGTACCAGATAATCGCTAACCTCTAAATCCTATGGTTCTAATATGACTTTAGTCTTCTTAATAAGTCAATGGTGAGACAGCACATGGGATTGGATTTTGAGGTTTGAGAAGAAAAAGGTTTGGAGTTTGTTATGAGAAGTGCTATAGGGAACCAAGAGGAGATGAATATGATTGAGGGATATGATAATAGTGGCCTCACTCTTTTTTATTATTATTATTATATAAAGCTGGAGATCCAGATAAACTTTTAATTAAATGATATGGGTAAAATTAAAATATACTTTCTAAAAGTCATAGCAGCAATAGCTGACATCAATAAACAATAAGCCAAAAGATGCACTGGAATACAAGATGACCAAGTCTTTATATAATACAAAATAATGTTTGAATACATGGTACCCCTGCCAATTAATATTTTTTTGTAATTGTATTTTTTAAACATTTATTAATATTCATTTTTAACATGGCTACATGATTCATGCTCCTACTTTCCCCTTCACCCCCCGCTTTCCCCCTACCCATGGCCGATGCACATTTCCACTGATTTTAACATGTGTCATTGATCAAGACCTATTTCCAAATTGTTGATAGTTGCATTGGTGTGGTAGTTTCAAGTCTACATCCCCAATCATGTCCACCTCAACCCATGCGTTCAAGCAGTTGTTTTTCTTATATGTTTCCTCTCCTGCAGTCCTTCCTCTGAATGTGGGTGGCGTTCTTTACCATAAATCCCTCAGAACTGTCCTGTGTCATTGCTTTCTGCTGGTACAGAAGTCCATTAGATTTGAATGTCTGATAGAATTCACTTGTGAATCCATCAAGCCCTGGCGATTTTTTCTTAGGGAGTTCTTTGATGGCTTGTTCAGTTTCTTTTTCTGATATGGGATTATTTAGGTATTCTATTTCTTCTGCTGTTAATCTAGGCAGTTTATATTTTTGTAAATATTCATCCATATCTCCTAAATTGTTATATTTATTGCCATATAATTGGGCAAAATAGTTTTTAATGATTGCCTTAATTTCCCCTTCATTAG
>NC_058131.1:266493973-266515948 GCF_016433145.1 Gracilinanus agilis | reverse complement strand
CGAATGCCGCAGGTGTTCTATGGATCTTTTCAATGTCTATATTGCCCTCTTGTTGTAGGACTTCAGGGCAATTTTGCTGAATAATTTCTGTTAGTATGGAGTCCAGGTTTCTATTAATTCCTGGTTTTTCTGGAAGACCAATTATTCTCAAATTGTCTTTTCTAGACCGGTTTTCTTGGTCTGTCACTCTCTCATTGAGATATTTCATGTTTCCTTCTATTTTTTCAGTCTTTTGACTTTGTTTTATTTGTTCTTGTTGTCTTGAGAGATCATTAGCTTCTAATTGCTCAATTCTACCCTTTAGGGATTGGTTTTCGGCTATAATCTTTCGGTTTTCGGCTATAATCTTCTGGTTTTCGGCTATAATCTTCTGGTTTTCCGCCATAATCTTCTGGGATTCCTTTTCAATCTGGTCATTTCTGGTGTTCAATTTGCTTATCAGTTCATTTGGTTTCTGAGCCTCACTTTCCAATTGCAAGATTCTACCTTTTAAACTGTTATTTTCTTGCCAGATCTCTTCCATTTTCCTCAAAATCTCAGTTTTGAACTCTTCCATAGCTTGTGAGGAGTTTTCCTTATTTGAGGAGGGTCCGGATGCTTGTTTGTTCTCCTCCTCTGTTTGCTCAGTTGTCTGGATTTTCTCTGTGTAAAAGTTGTTGAGTGTTAAAGACTTCTTTTTCTTGTTGTTAATCTTTCTCTTCTGAACTTCCTGAGACTGGGTAGCCATCTCATTAGCCCAGCAGCTTCTCAGGTTTATCCTCGTGCTCAGGGTCTGTCCGCGGTCTTTTGGCTCCTGAGGTCTGAGTTCTGGTTTTTTCCAAGGTCAAGCCCCTTGGTGGACCCCTTTGCTTGATCCTCTGCAGGAGGTTCCTTTACAAGTCTCAGGGCGCTGCTTCCACAGTTGTATACCCGTCTGCACTGGTTCCCCACTCAGGGTTTCAGAGCTTTAGCTCCTGGCTGTGTCTGCCTCCACCCACGCCTCTGTCTACACCTGCGCTCTGCGCCCGTGCTCTGCGCCCTGCGTCTGTTCTCTGCGCCCTGCTCCCGTGCTCAGAGTTTGTGTGCTTTCTTTAGCTTTTTGGGGTCCTAAATCTTGCTGCTCTCAGGAACAGGCCCCGGAGCTGCCAATTACTCGATGGGTGCCCCAAACTTGCTCTATTTCTTTTTAGCTGGCTTCGGCGCTATAGGTGGTGTGTGTGGAGGGGGTGGGGTGGGGTGGTTGCTCAGCCCACGATTTAGTGAGAGCTGTTTCACCCCTTTATAGCATGGAAATGCCCCAATTCCACGTACCTTCCACGCTGTGCCCTGTTGTGGGGTTCCTCCGTTCGTCTGGACTTGTTTTTATGTCCCCTTGAGGAGTTTTATGTGTTTCAGTCAGGAGATGTTAAGAGCTGCTTCTTACTCTGCCACCATCTTAACCCAGAAACCCCCCCCCTTGGTATTTTTTAAAATTTAATTTATTTTTTGGAATGTTTCCATGTTCACATGATTAAATTTCTTTCCCTCCCCTTTTCTTTCCCCCCTCCCAGAGCTGACAAGCAATTCCACTGGGTTGTACAAATGTTGTCTCTTGATATCTATTTACGTATTATTCATTTTTGCTATAGAGCGATTTTTTTAAAAGCCTAAACCCCAAATCACATCCCCATATATACATGTGAAAAGTAATGTCATATATTTTGCTTTTGCATTTCTACTCCTATAGTTCTTTCTCTCAATGTGGATAGCATTCTTTTACGTAAGTCCTTCAGGAATGTCCTGGCTTGTTGCATTGCTACTAGTAGCAAGGTCTCTTACACTGGATTTTTCCACAATGTTTTACTTTCTGTGTACAATTTTATTCTGGTTCTGTTCATTTCACTTTACATCAATTCACTGAGGTTCTCCCAATTCATACGGAAAGCCTCCATATCATTAATCCTTACAGCACAATATATTCCATCACCATCATATACCACAATTTGTTCAGCCATTCCCCAACTGATGGACACCCCTTCATTTTCCATTTTTTTTTTGCCACCACAAAGAACAAGACTATGATTATTTTTGTATAAGTATTTTTCCTTATTATCTCTTTGGGGTATAAACCCAGCAGTAATATATTACTGGATCAAATCCCCTTAGTATTTTAGCACAGTCTCTGGCACCTAGTACTTAAGCATACATTAACTGACTGACTGCAGTGGTTAGATAACTTGAATTTGTAATGGAAAATGGAATGGCAGAGGACAAAACAGGTTAGAGTTCAAGGTTGGAGGCAATAGGCAATGCATTTGAAATCACTGACTATAAGGCTAAGATTGTAAAGGTAAGAGAAAGTACAGAGAACATGGAGGAAATGAGCTATTGAAGATTCCATGTAGGGACAAGAGTAGTTTCAGGCAATGAGAGACAGGAGAATGTGCCAGAGAGAGAGAGATTTCATGGTTCAGGGACTTGGTGGTAAAGAAGCTTAAGGTCATAAGTTCACAAGATTCAGAGCTGAAAAGACTATTGGAACTTATTTAGTCCAATCCCTTCAATGTACAAAGGAAGAAACATGCATTCTCAAAAGATAAAGTCCCTTTCCCAAAACTGTACACATAGAGTTAGGATGAGACCCAGAACTGGAACCTGCATCCTCTCTTTGACTCCTGCTCTAATGTTCTTTCAGGCTTTAGATAGGGTCTCATTTTCTCTTCATTCTCTAGACACATGACCATTTGATGTGTGGACTGGAAAAAAGGCTTTAACTCTCAACCTGTCTAACTTATTCTTGGTCTCCTTTGCTGTCCCCCAAGGCTTTGTTTTGGGTCTCTTCTCTCACTATTCCTTATCTCTAGGTGAGCTCATCAGTTTTAATGGGTTTGATTTTCACTTCTATAAAAATGAGTCCCAGATCTATTTATTTAGAATTGTCTTTCTTGAACTCCAGTACTGTACTACCAACTAATTGTCAGACATTTTCAAATGGATAGCTTATATAGACATATCAAATTTAACATATCCAAATTGCTCCCTTTCCTTATCACCTTTCACAAGGAACACTGTATTACCAAAAAGAATTTATTATTCATTTATTTCTATGCTAAGTCCTCAGAATACAAGGAAAAGTAAAACACTGTCTCTGCCCTTAAGGAGCTCATATTGTGATTGGGAAGACAAATGAAATAACTATGTACATACAAAACATAGATATAAAGTACATGGGAAATAATCTCAGAGAAAAGGCACTAAGCAGTAGGGACAATCAGGAAAGACCTCCTGCAAAGGTGGGGTTTGAACTATTGAGTCTTGAAGGAAGCCAGGAAAGCTAAAAGGCAGAAGTTTTCCAGGTATGGGTGACAGACAGTACAAAGGCATCGAATCAAGAGATGGGGTGTTGTGTGGGAGAAACCTCAAGGAAGCCAAGGAAGCTGGATTGTAGAGTGGGTAGAAGAGAGTAAAGCATAAAAAGACTGGAAACATTGGAAGAGCCAAATAATGAAAGGCTTTTAAAAGCCAGAGAGGGTTTTCTCTTTGATCCTGGAGGTAATAGGGAGAGTAGATTGAAAAGGAGAAAATGTGATCAGACTAGAACTTTAGGAAGATGATTAGAGAGAGGAGAGTCTTGACACAGGGACCAACTGGTGAGTTGCTGAAATAGCCTAGGTATGGAATGATAAGGGTCTGCACTTGGGTATAGCATCAGAAGAGAGAAGGGGACATATATGAAAGATTTTAGGAAGATGGAAAGATGAGAACTTGACAACTAGCCATGGAGAGGGAGTAAAAGGTAGTGAGAAGTCAAGAATGCACCTAGGTTGCTAACCTAGGTGTTGAGGATGATGATGGTGCCCCTTCTTCAACTGTAATAGCAAAATTAGAAAGAAAGGAAAGAAGAGTAAAGTAAAATAACAATTATAGAGAGCCAGCTCTATATTTCTGGGGGTTCTGAGTGACATTTAGTGGCATTGGATGGAATGAGGACAGTCAGACTTTAAATGCTTAGCTCATAACTGCTCCAACTTGCCATGGAGTCTTGAGTTTAATATATACTGGTTTCACACAAAGAGCACAGATAAAGAATCACAGCTGTGAAGGGGTTACAAATTATACAAAAACCCATTAAAGTCTAAAAAGTAGAGAGATAGGTCCAGGGTCAAAGGCCAAATTCCAACCACCAATTAGTAGGAGGTTAATTCTGGGAGCAGAAATAGATTTCATAGAGATCCTAAACAAATTGAGTCCTGTACTCTTGATTTACAGGATTGCACCTGGTCAGATAAAGTCTTGTCTAGCTTTGTCTGTCTCCGGCCTTGATTGTCTAAGTAATATATTTTTTAGAGTTCAGGCTTCTTAATTATCAAGGAGAGAAATTGTTAACTCTGTACCTTCTGGTTTGCTAGGAACTTAGAGCTTTTCAATAAGTCTATTATAATGTTTTTCCAATAAGAAAAGGTATGGATCATAAAAGGGGTCAAAAGAGGGGTCTCAGATTTTTATCTATTCTCTTATTGGCTTCCCACAAACAATAACTAGCATTTTTATATAGCTCTTTAAGTTTTCCAAGTCACTTTACAAATTCCTAACTTTATCTTCTCAACAACTCTGGGAAGTAGGTGCTCTTATTCTCTCCTTTTTACAGATGAGGCAACTGAGGCAGACAAGAGGTTAAGTGATTTTCCCTACCAACACAACTAGTAAATGTTACATTTGAATTTGGAACTTCCTGACTTCAGGGGCAATACTGTCTCCAGGTTACCACCTAACTACTTTTCCCCCTGAAAATCTAGAAAGGTAATGATGTGTCTGACTATGAAGGACTAAATGTCAAACAGAGTATGGTACTTTATATTTGACTTTGGAAGCATTAGGGGAGCACTGTAGTTTGAGTGGAGGAGGTGACATAATCAGACCTGAGTGTTAGGAATGCCGCCTCTACTTAGCAGCTGGTTGGAGGATGAATTAAGAGTGAGGAGTCACTTTAGACAGGTAGATCAGTTAGAAAGCTATTATAATAATCTAGGTGAGAGGTGATCAGGGCTATGTGAGTAGAGAGGAGGCATACTCTCACATATAAGAGAGGTCATGAAAGGAGAAATGATATCTGAAAACAGATTAAAATTTTTGAGTAAGAGTGAGGGTATGTGAACCTTGGTGCCTGGGTATGGTATCATGGACATTGTTAAGAAATTTGGAAAGGAGGTAAGGGTCTGGGAGAGAAAGATGTGATTTTTTTGGGGGGGACATGTTGAGTTTGAGATGCTTATGGGACAACCAATTCAAGATATCCAAAGATTAATGGATCTGGAACTCAGGACATGAGGACTAGATAATATAGATCTGGAAATCATCTACACAGGGATAATTTTGCAATATGGAAGCTGTTGAAGAGATCATCAAATGAAATATAATATCTAGGCTACATATAGTATATGTATGTATATGTACTTGTACACATACATGTATACTCTTATACATATTAGTACTCTAATCATTCTCTCTCTATGTGTATATATATACATACACACACACACACACACACATATGTATATATATAAAGAGAGAAGAAGATTAAAGCCTTTGGGGATACCCACAGAGAGTGGGTATGATGTGAAGATTCAGCAAAAGAAACCGAGGAATAGTCAGACGATAGGAAGGAGGAAAACCAAAGGAGAAAAGAATCACAAAAATCTAGAGAGGAAAGTGTACCTAAGTGATAAAAAGTGATAAGGTGGTCCTTAGTATTGAAAGCCTCAGAGAAGTCAAGAACTGTATGGATTATGAAAAGGTCTTGATATTTGACAATAAAAAATCATTGGTAACTTCGGAAAGGCAGTTTCAGTTGAAAGATGAGATAAGATGTCAGATTGCAAAGGGCTAAGAAGACAGGAGGGAAGGTGATGACATCTACCATAGAAAGCTTTTTAAAATAAGTTAACTTGAGAAAGGAAGGAAAGCGAAGAACTATTTAACTGGTGGGAAAGGTGTGACCAAATAATTCTTTTTTAAAAGAATGTTATTAATTCGCAAGGTTTATATATATCAAAGAAGGAGCCAAGGGAGGGGAAAATCAGAGATTAGGGAATGGGGATGATAGTGGGGGCAATTTGCTGGAGAAGAGGGGAGTGGATGGGATCAAGGGGACCTTTAGAGAAGTGTTCTTCTTGGCAAGGAGAAATATTATGTCTTATGTGAGATAGGAATTACAGAGGAGATAGTAGTGGAAGATGTCTGAGTGATCTGAGATGAAAAGGAAGAGAAAAGACAGAGCTAATTTGGTAAAAAAAAATTTTGGAGATCTCAGCTGAGAGTCCAGGAGGAGGTCATTCTGTGAGCAGCTTGAGGAAGAATGAAAATGTTTGGAATAGCCAATGTGATGAGTTGGATACTGAACTGATTAGGGATGTGTTTTGCCTTACTAACAATGAGGGCTCAGTTGAGATTATACAATATAAAATTTTAACAGAGTGATCATCACTATGAACAGAGTTTTATGATTTTCTCCAAACTTGTTCAGCAGCATGTGCATTGGAGTAAATAAAGTAGATGATGGGAGTAGTCCAAAATTGCAACTTGGTGAGGCTTAAGTGGGCAAGTGATTAGAGGACAAATATAGTACAGCACTTAACTGGATCACTCAGAGGGCAAGGAAGAGAGTTCAAGTCAGTGCAGAGATAACAGCTTGAGAAGTGGAAGGGAAAAAGCAGTAAGGATAAAGATAATAAGGTTAGGTGGTCAAGATATAGGTAAAGATGGAATCATAAAAGACTATGATGACACATAAATTTTGGAGTTCATTAACATATAAGTAGAACAGTTGTAGATGATGGCAAAATCAAGCATGTGACCATCTCTGTGTGTAGCTGAGGTAGAATATATCATGAGAACTGAGCAGATTGAAAAACTGGAAAATTAGAACATATGTATACTGGAACATTTTAATATGCATGTTGAAATCTCCTAATATGAGGGCAGGAAGTTGGAGTAGAAAGACTGGTTCAGGCACGGAATTCATTGAGGAAATAAGGGGAAAATGACTCAAAGGTTGATGAAAATGGCCAGTAGGATATGAATTTGGTCTAAAATCACATAATCTCAAAGATGATGTTGCTCTGATAGTTGTAGGAAGAGAATCTGGAAAGTATTTGGATTCCTCCAACGTGATCAGTGTTTGTGTAAGAGAAGTGGAACAAAGTAGTTATGAATGGATGTATAACTAGTACTGGAAAGAGTATGCAGGGACACAGAGTCCTCAGAGGGAGCCAGGTTTCAGTGAGGGTCAATGGAATGAGAAAGGAAAAGTTTTAGGATGAATAGAGCACAGTGTGAAAGGTCAGGCAGATTTTGAGTGGGACATTGGGAGAAGGGTACAGTTGAGGAGAATGGGAGTGAGGGAGTTGGTAGTTAGGAATGGGGAACAAAATGTATGTATCAGAATCATGGGATGAGTTTAGAAAAAAACAGAAGTAGAAGTAGACTAATCATTGTGGAATGACTATAATGTCTAGGCAGAGTATCAGTGTTGGAGAGAGTTCTGATCAGGAGGCTGTTGATTGGACTGTCATTCCCCCACTCCAATTTATCTTCCATATTATTGCCAAAATAATTTTCTTAAAGTCTAATCTGAACTAAGTCATGCCCTTGCTTAAGAACACTGAGTGGTTCTTTATTGCCTCTGCAATAAAATACAAAATGTCTCAGATTTTGGCATGTAAAAAACCCTTTACAATCTGGATCCGGTTTACCCTTGCCAGTTTATTGCCCTTGTATTCCCCTTCCTATGATCTAGGTTCCAGCCAACTGACTTACTTTTCCCCAGACTTTATACTCTGTCTCCCATTCTTTGCAAAGCTGCCCTTCGTGTCTATAATTCTCTCCCATTCTTACTTCAGCCTCTTGGAATCCCTAGCTTTCCTCAGAGTTTGGCTCATATGCCATCCATCTCTGATTAGAAGACTTTCCTGATAAGCCCCACATATAGTATACTGCTTTCTCACTCTTCCTCAGGTTATTATGTGTGAGCTTTTTGCTTCCAGGTTGTATTCCTTACCCCCATCTCCAGTAAAAGGATTATTTGCTGCTTGGGACTTTTTCATTATCTTTGTAATTATCTTTACAGGCCCTATGAATCATATTTTATATGTGGTTGGTACTTTAAAAATACTTATTGAATTGGTAGAACTGGAACTATTAGGGACAGCTAAGGTGGCTCAGTGGATAGAGAGTCACATTTGAAGATGGGAGAGCCTAGGTTCAAATCTGACCTCCAAATACTTCCTAGCTATGTGATCCTTGGCAAGTCACCTAACCTCCATTGCCTAGCCCTTCCCAGTCTTCTGCCTTGGAACCAATACTTAATATTGGTTCCAAGAGAGAAGGTAAGAGTTATAAAATAAAAAATAAAATGGAACTATTCTGCGGCATTGCTGAAAAACTCTTGTTAGACAGAAAGAACAGCATGGCTAAGCCTGAGACAAGTTCAACATATATCAATTAGCCCATTGGCATAAAGTACCTGAAGTAGCATCTTATGAAAAAGGTAGATTGGAGTTCAAGTGAGAATGCTAGTCATAATGGTGAGTTTGGCTTGAGAGGTGCATTCCTTCCTCCCAGCTGAGGCACTGTGGCAGTCTCAAGAATTGAGATGATTTTTTTTCTCCCTTGCCTAGATTCTCCTCTCCTAAGAAAAGGGCTCAAAGCCCTCTCTCTCCTCCTTCACAAAAGGGCCAAGGACCTGTCTGTCAACCTCACACCAAAAATCTGCTGCAGACAAATGAAGCCTAATCCCTTCATTCTCTAGGCTGGTGTTTTTCCTCTTTGAATCTTTTTCTCGGTGTTCCACCTGAAGAGAGACTCATAGAACCTACATATCAGAGACACAGAGCTTGTTGGGAAGTTTCTGAAGCAGAAGTTCTCTTCATTACTTTTGGTTTTCCTTCCACTCCTACTCCACACAGCTTTGTACTGTATCTCACCCCTTTATATATTTATATCGATCACAAATATGTGCACCCCATGAGGCCTCCTCTACTAGATTGGTGAGCTCTTCTTGGACGGTGGCAATTCACTTCCATCCCTATCTTTCCTTTGGCTCCTAGCACTGTGCCCTACACAAGTACATGTGTGCTTCTTAAATTGAATTTCTCAAACTTTTCCTGAAGGCAGATCCAGTATCTAATGGGCTATGCTTGGAGATCATTTGAGGGTTCCCTGTTTCAGACTGAAGAGGCTCCACTACTTTAGGTACCCTGGCTGCTGCCTTCCCCAAGAATATGGAACTCTATACCTTGCTGGCCAGAATGACCCTGCTTGTAGTACTCCTGGCAGGGGAAAGGGGGCAGCATTATCCCAGGGAAGCCTTAGTGCTCCTACCCATGCTTGTGGGCAATTTCTCATTTGTCTCATGTTACAGAGCCAAGAAATGCTCAGCATTAGTGGATCACCAGAGGACACATCTAGGTGTACCCCATCATCCAATCAGTTGGAATCAGTCACATCACTTTAGGGGAAGTGTGTGATGAAGAAAAGAATGAGTGCTTTGGGCAGGGTGTCAAGACCAGGCTGGAACTTGTGGCCCAGAGTGGTTGTTTCAGCTGTAACAAGGTTCTGGTTGAGCTCCATGGAAGGGGTACTTGGAAAACTTGGTGATGGGAGAATGACATCTCGAAAATCTCGAGTATCCTTTTTTTCAACTACTAAGTGCCAGGTATTGTGCTAAATTCCTTCAGTTGACCAGTATCTCCTACTTCCAAATCACAGAATCAAAGAATATCCAGAGAGATCTATCCACCCAGTTTCTCCATGGCAGAAGCTTGACTTTTTCTTCTGCCTCAGCTCTCATAAGGAAGTCTTTCTGATTCTATCTCCCCATTCTGAAACTAGCAAACTGACTGAGGGGGCCTAGTGAGGGAAATAAATCACAAAAAAGGGGCTCAGGAAGGCCAGAGATGAAAGATTTTATCCTCAGGTTTGAGTTATCAAAATTATAAATTCTGGTCAGAAGCCAAATGGCCAACTTTTGATTTTAAGACCTCAGTATAATAGAGAATTGGATTTGAAGTCAGAAGACCTGGGTTCAAGTTCAGCCTCTGTTATTTGCTATCTGTGTGACACAACAGGTCACCTAACATCTCTTGGCCTCAAGTTTCCTCAGCTATAAAATAAAAGGAAATTGAACTTTATAAAGCCTACATGAACTCCTTCCAGCTATACTATAAATCAATGATCATTCCTGTTTCCTCTGCAAAATAGCCTCCTAACTGATCTTCTTGCCTCTCTTCTTGCCCATTCTAATCTACTTCATACTAACTTCTAATCTTTCTTCTGCTCATCTTCAAACAACATCTTGGCAGAGTCATCTCTTATGATTGCCCAATTGTTGCTTAGGAAAAATTCAAAGTTTTTTGTCTGATGCTCAATAGCCCCCTCTATCTAATCTTACTACCCTATATTTCTAGCCTTGTCTCATTATTATTCCCATCTATGAGCTCTATATCTCAAGCTGGACCATTCTTCCTCTCCACACCTTTTCTTTGTGATTTCCCTTTCCCATCCTCTTTCTGCCTGTCCTTCAAAATGTTATTTTTCAAAAGCTACCAGCTACCTCCTGTATGAAGCTTTTCCCTGATTAGTCATGACATTTTTCTCCTAGGACCTCACATAGCACTTTGCTTAGCACTTCTCAAAAAACAAAACAACTTGTGTATTCATGCATATTATAATTATCTATATTAATGTTTACCCCCCTCCCTCATTAGACTTAGCTGTGAAGGGAGGGTCACATCATGCTGTTTAAATTTGATATCTCTTGGTTTTATGTTTTATAGGATTGCTCTATAAGAACTTTTTTTTTTTTTAAACCCTTACCTTCAGTCTTGGAGTCAATACTGTGTATTGGCTCCAAGGCAAAAGAGTGGTAAGGGCTAGGCAATGGGGGTCAAGTGACTCACCCAGGGTCACACAGCTGGGAAGTGTCTGAGGCCAGATTTGAACCTAGGACCCCCCATCTCTAGGCCTGGTTCTCAATACACTGAGCTACCCAGCTGCCCCTATGCAGTAAACTCTTAATGTAGAATATTAAAGTTAACATTTTGATGAAATTAAAACCACATTCTAATGAAACCCACCCCTATTTTTCTGATGAGGAAAATGAGACTCAGAGAAAACCAGGTCAAGTTATGAATTGACCCCCTAGGTCTCTCTATCAGTCCCAGGGCAAGGATTTTGCAAAACACCAGAGTGGTGTTTTGAGCATCCCCCTCCCATCCCATTCCCCTCAACTCAAAGAAAGAAGGAACCACCTCTATGGGACCTCACACCTTGAGAGGCAGTTTTACTGGGGACCCAGCAGAGGGGCAGGATGAAGTGGGGCAGGACTGGAGTCTTAGAGCAGGACAGTTGCAGTGAAGATGAAATCTCAATCCCTCAATGCCTCCCTTTCAGCTCCATCTTTCCCCCGACCCAATCCAGCTTTACAATGCCCATGGCAACTGAAAGGCCTCAGGAGACAGGGGACCGCTGTGAGGGGCCTCAACGTTCTTCAGGTATTTCTGAGCCAAGAATATTGCAAGTCTTTTCTGCTGGCCAGGGGATAGGTCGGCACCCACATCCCAGGGGAAGTCTGGGCCGTGGAGGTTTGAGGTGTGTGTGGTAGTTTGGTCTTTCCACTTTATTTTCTTTCTGTACTTAATGCTGTTAATCCTATAGTTGTGCAGCACAGTCAAACACCATCTGGCATCCACACAGTATTGTTGGTTTATGGCAGCTTCTTGTGCCGAATTTGACGCGTGCAGCCACTGTCTCACAGCCTCCATGCTCTCATCGGTCATCAGTTTGGGGTACCGGTGTTCTAGCAACTTCAGTAGCAGGTAGTTGCCTCTGTTTCCCTCCAAGTCGGCAGGGCGGAGGTCCTGACCTTTGTTCTCCTCCTCTTTGGAAAGGGCATCCGTGTTGACCACTTCATCCATCGTGCGGCGGATAAGCAGCACGGGTCCTGGATAACAAAACAGCTGCTCTGCCACGTTGAGGTGGAAATATTCCCGTACGGTGCGTTCCACCAATCCCTTGCAGAAGGCGGGAACTAACTTCAGCGCCAGCGCCAGGGGCATAAGGTCGTCAAAGGGAGCGTCTAGAACGAGCGCGCCCAGCTGTGGGTACGTCATGGTGGCCCACGTGGCCGTGAAAGTGCCGAGAGACCAGCCGTAGATCACTATCTGCTCGGGTGAAAAGCGCAGTCGGTGCATAGCGTACTTAACTACCACGTCCATGGCATTAGCGTCGTTCTGTGGCGAGGGAACGCCGCTGCTCCCGGCGAAACCTGGATGGTTCCAGCCCAGGACGGAGTAGCCAGCCTCCAGCGGCGCCGAAAGACAGCCTGTTTCATAGAAGCCGGCGTTGCCCTCGCAGCAGATGACTAGGCGCAAGCCGCGGTTCTGGGGGCCAGGATATTTCCGGCGGTCTACGATCATTGTATCAATTTCGTTGCCATCACAAGCCAAAAGCTTGGCCCGCTTTCCTTTATACCGGTCCTGGAGAACAGCCTGGCCCCTGAGCAGCCCGGGAAGCAGCGCTTTGGTCGCGATGACCAGCGACCCGGGATAGACTAGCCAGCGGCCTAATGAGTGTGCCAATACATAACTGGCCAGCTGGCGGGGCAGGTCCCGAATATGGTCCAGGAAATTGGAATCAGGGTCTTCTTGGCTGTCTGTCGAAGCAGAAGTAACAGACGCCTTTCGCAATATCCCCGTAGCAGCCCCAGCTCCACACAGTGCTGGGTGGCTGCCGCTCTGGGTTTTTATTTCATCCCAGCGAAAGTCCACTGGCCAGCTCTTGAAGTCATCGTAACTGTTTGCTGTTAAGGATTTATACATTTGCCCAATCGCCTTCGCGAAGCAGTTCACACACATAAGCAGCAATGGACTGGGGCTTCCATAGTTGGGTGGGGTTGGGGATTGGTTACCAGAGTTGGTGGGGCAACTATTAGACTTAGGGGAGTTTGAAGGGGCAGGACGGGAGTCTATAGAAGCCCCAAGGGACCGTCAACTGTCAAGCAGCACCCTGGGAGAAGCTTGGTTGGTCGGCTTCAGTGCTCTCCATTTTTCCCAGTTATCCCCCATCTCAGAGTAGGTGTAGCTCTGAGCCAGCTTGACCCTCTCCATCCTCTTATAGGGGCTGCCTTTATGACCTGTCCTGATTAAGTCATCAATTGGAGGGGACTATGAAAGCCAGCCAAAGAATAACACCCTGTAGTAGTAGTCTGTTTTGTGAATTAGCATTAGCTCAAGAGCTGGTCAAAGCAAAGAAAAAAGAAAGGAACCACGTGGAGCTATGGGAGTGGAGGAAGACTCTGGGTCATGAGCTCTTCAAGGCCTAGTTTGAAGACTGACTGGATCTTCCCTTCAAAATATTTTTATACCTATTACTCCCAACCTCTGGGCAACTTGGTGGTACAGTGGATAGAGTGCTGAGTCTGGAGTCAGGAAGATCTGAGTTCAAATCTAACTTCAAATACTTACTAGTTGTGTGACCCTAGGCAAGTCACTTAATTTTTTTCACCTCAGTTTCCCCACCCTGTAAAGTGAGAAGTGGCAAACCACAAAGAGGAACCTGCCAACCAAAGGCAACTGGTGTTTCAGATAGAGCTCTGGACTTAGAGTCAGGAAGAACAAGACTTGAATCTTACTTCTGGATGCTTAATAGATCTATGACCCTGGGCTAGTCACTTGAACTTTTGGAGGCCTTAATTTCCTCATTTGTAAAATGATGTCTTCTAAGGTCCTTTACAACTCAAAATGATGAACCTATGATCTTCTACCACAGATTGTTAATGTTAGGAGTAAAGTGTGGTATGTGTGCTGGAGCCTCTCAGTACTGGAGAGCCGGAAACATTGGTTGAAATTTGGACTCTGCTACTTACTATAAGAGTTACCTTGGACAAGTCACTTCCTCTCTTAGGGTCTCAATTTCCTCTGTAAAACTGGAGGAGGGAGGGGCAGTGTTAAAGAGTATAATTTCAAAGATACTTTCAACCAGTCCTTATAGGTCGTGTTGGATGTTCAGAAAGGACTAGAATTTCTGGTATGAGGGTTTGCTGAGCCCTTTTCAGGGCTGATCAATTCACCTTGGTGTCTGCCTCTCACTGAACTCTCATCACTGGCTCCAAGAAGCTGTAGCATTCGAAACAGCTACACCCTCGTAAACTCATGTGGGCAGATGGGCTAAACCAAGTTGAGGGTAAATTGATGGACCACAAACCCAAGTATGAGTTAAGGGAGTGTTTACCCCAAGAATATGAAGACTTCCCCAGCCAGAATGGTTAGATGAGAACAATTTGTTCCAATGGCCATAAAGACAGCTGAAGCAGGCACTGTGGAACACTTGGAGCTTGGTCAGACATCAAAGATTCCAAAATTATCCATTGTATCCTGGACCATTGTCAGTCATCCTGACTTTTGCCTTGCCACTGGACTTGGATGACTCTGGAAGAGAGAGCAAGGCTAATGACTTTGACAACTCTGTCTCACAAAACCAATTCATTCACAAGTCAAGAAGTCACTCTGTGATATAATTGGTCCTCTTTGAAAATGAGAGATGAATGACAACAATAGGTCATGAACTCAAGACTCCTCATCATCCTGGTTGCCCTCCTGTGGACACTAGTATATGGAAATCTTTCTTAAATTGTGACACAATGTGAACTGAACACAATAAACACTGCTGGTATAATCTGATCAGGGAAGAGTACAAAGGAGTTATCCTTATTCCTGGACCTTATTTCTCTTTTGAAGTCGATCAATATTAGCTTTTGGGAGGCTGGGTGCATCACACTACTGACTCATATTGAGAAATGTATGTGTATGTATATATAACATATATAGGATACTCTATGTATGTGAACATGCAAACATAGTCTATAGATAATATATTTAATTTAATTTTTTCAATTAAGAAAAAACCTCCCTCTCTCACTTCACTCCTCCCCTTGAAAAACAAACAACACTAAAACCCTAGACCATATTCATGGTCAAGTAAAACAAATCCCCACATTGGCTATGTCCTCTGCCCCACCCAACATGTCTCATTCTGCAGTCTGAGTTCATCACTTCTTTTGTTAGAGATGAGAAGTATGTTTCATGGAATCCTGGTTAGTTATTTTGTTGATAAGAGTTCTTAAGTCTTTCAAAGTTTTGCCTTCAAACATGATAAATATAGAGATGAATGGACTACCTGGGAACATTTTGCATGCTAATAAAAATTATTACCTTAAGTTAGACCTTTAAAAAATCAACAAAAAAACAACAACAAAATTGTTTGTGTTTAGGTTTGGGGTTTTTTTTTTTAATAATTCTGGATCTGTTCATTTCACTTTGCATCCATTCCTACAAGTCTTCTCAGCATTCTTTGAAACGAACTCTTTCATTATTTCTTATGGCACAATTGTCTTCCATTATATTAATTTACCATAATTTGTTTAACCACTCTCCAACTGATGGGCACTCCCTTAGTTTCTTTGCCATTACAAAAAGAACTATTGTCAATATTTTTGTAGATATGGACCCTTCTTTTTTGAGCTCTTTGGTGTCTAGGTCTATTAGTGGCATCTATGGGTCAAAGGGTATGTATGTAGATTAGTAATTTTTTGGTCATGGTTCAAAATTGCTTTTGAGAATGACTGAAACAATTCACAGCTCTACTAATAGTGCATTAATGTTCTACAATCCTACCAACATTTGTCATTTTCCATTTTTGTCAGCTTTGTCAATCTGAAGACTATGAGAGGGCACTTCAAAGCTACTTTAATTTTCATTTCCCTAATTATTCGTTGTTTGGAGCATTTTTTATATGGCTATAGATAACTTAGATTTTCTTCCTTTGAAAACTGACTGTTCATAGCCTTATACCATTTATTAATGGGAAAATGCTTTTTATTCTTATAAAGTTTAATAAGTTTCTTATACATCTTAGAAAAAGACCTTATCAGAAAAATTTGTTACAAAAAATTTCTTTGATTCCAATTACCTGCTTTCCTTTCATTTTTAACTATATTAGTTTTATTTCTACAAAAACTTTCTACTTTTATAGAATCAAAATTGTTGTTTTTGTCTTCTATGAACCTTTCTATCCCTTGTTGGAAATATTTTTCCTTGTCCAATGGTATTAAAGGTAATTTTTTCTTTGTGCCTCTAATTTGTTTATGATGTCACCCATTATGTATAAGTCATGTATCCTTTGGAGCTTATCAAACCCCATATCTTTTTCAGAATAATTGCTGCATAACCATGTCTCTTCTAACTTATATTTGTGCTGTTGATTTTTTTTGTACCTAAGTGAAAGACAATTTCCATATATCCCTACTGAATTTCATCTTATTAGATTCAGCCCAGTGTTCTAAGCTGTCAAGATCCTTTTGGATCCTTATTCTGTCATCCACTGAGATAGCTATTCCTCTTAGCTTTGCACCATCTTAAAATTTGCATCACATTTATGCATTTATCCAAGTCAAGCAGAGAGCCCTGGGGTTACTACCCTGGAGACCTCAAGCCATTTATATTAAGGATTCTTTGGGTTCAGCCATCCAACTAGTCCAGAATTCATTTGTTTGTATTATCATCTAGTCCACATTTCGACATCTTTTTGCAAGAAAAGTGTGAAGAACTTTGTGAAAATCAACATAAACTATATCCACAGTATTTCCCCTCTTTGCTAGTTTAATAATCCTATCAAAAGCAAGGACATGAAAGTTAGTCTGACAAGAACTGTTCTTGATGATATATACTGGCTCTTTGCAGGCACTGCTTCCCAATCTAAATTTTTACCAATTATCTTTTTTTAATGATCCATTTTAGAATTTTCCCAGAAGTGAAGTCAAGGCCTATAGTTTATAGAATCTGTTTTCTTCCCTTCTTTTACATTTGTCCTACACCAACCTTTACCTCTTCCATTTTTCCCATGATTTTTCAAATGTCACCAACAGGGGGCTCAACAATTACATTTCCAAATTCTTTCAGTACCTAAGGATTTAGTTCCTCTTGTCCAAGTGAATGAATTTATCAAAGGCAAGTTGAGTTCTTCCCTACTATTTCCCTACTTATTTTGGCTATCACAGTTCCTTGATAGTCATTTTTCTCCTATCATTTCCAGTGTAAAAGTCACTTTCCTTTGCAGAGAAAACAGAAACAAAACAAGAATCGAATATCTCTTACTTTACTCTGTTATTAAATATCATCGTCCCCTCTACCCCAAGCAAAGCTACTATCCCTTCTTTGACTCTCTTTTTTCTTCCAAAATAGCTTTAAAAAACAAAACAAACTTTTTCATAGTCCTTATCTTCAGCTCATTCTGATCGTTAGCTATCCACATACCACTTTCACAGGACACACTTTAATAATAATAATTTTATATTACCTAGCCTTGCTTCTGTCTTGTGTACATTTCTTTTAAAAATCTAAGCTAGTATTCCCACTGCATCCCCATCATTCTCTTTAGACAAATCTCGTTTCCTCCCCTTCTCTCTGGAATTGTCCTTTTTATCTTCTGAATTTTACTCTTGAAGCATCTCCCAGCCCTCTTAGGCTGATTTCCTCTCAGACATTTTAGACCATGAGATGATCCCTACTTATATTTCCTATGTATGTTTTGAAATCCACTTTCCCCAAACCTAGAGGGCATGTAAGACTTCCTAATGGCATCTCTGGCTTCCTTCAAGAATCATCTCACTACATATTATAACCCAGATCAAATTGCTTACCATTTCCCAGAGGGGGAGGGAAAGGAGGGAGAGAATTTGGGTTTTATAATTTCAGAAAACATATGATGAAAATTGTCATCATGTAATGGGAAAAATAAAATATCTTTGAATAAAAAAAAATAAAATAAAAAAAGAATCATCTCAGGTCTTGTCTCCTAGAAGTCTAGCCTAATCTCTACGGTTGCTAGAACTCTCTTCCAAAAGTTAGTTTTTCTATATTTTTGTATTGAATTTTCTGTATATACATTGTTTTCCTGCAATAGAATGTTAGTTCCTTGAAGACAGTGACCATTTGGGGTTTTGCCTGCATATTCCAGAGTATAACACAGTGCCTGACAAAAATGGTAGGTGTTTAATAAATGTTTGTTAAATGAATGAATGAATGAAAGAGAGGCTTCAGTTTCAGGGTCTTCTCTCTCTGCCCATACATCCTTATCGTCTGAACCTGAGATCCTAAGAAGTAAGAATCCAGGGTTTCCCTGAATTCTCGGACTGGTATAATGTTTAAGACCACCCAGAAAGTCACTCTCATCCTGAACTAGGGAGTTTCAACCTAGGTTAGATAGTGAGTGACCTACTTCCAGTGAAGGCTAGGGCCTCTTACCCTCTTCTCCTTCCCTACAAAAGGAGGAAAGAGAATTCACATTTCTGTAGCACTTAATTAAAGGTATTCACAACAACCCTGTGACACTATAAGTATCACTATCAACACTTTACAGAGAAAGAAATCCCAAGACTTGTCTCACACCAGGCTACATGGTTAGTAAGAGTCAGAACCATGACTCCGAGTCCAGTCTTCTTACCACTATTCCACTTTAAAACTTCCTATAATATTCCTTTTCCAAAATTTATCCCCCTACTAGCACATACCCTCAGCTTTGCCCAATTACAGTGAACTGAATGAGGAGAATGTGGTGTTCAGAATTCACCCTTTTTTAAGGTGTTCCTATTCAGGTTCTGGGTTCATGAATATTGTCATAAGGTCAATGCTACTTGGGGGTCATTGTGGTGTTCTATGGGATTGAGCCATATTCTTTGGTTCTCCCAGTGATCCTGCCCCAGGTAGAATAGATTTTTCTCCAGATCAATCAACATTTCTCTTTTTTGACTCTCCCTTTCTATCTACCTAAGGATCCTAGTCAATGGACTGGACCATGGAAACCAAGAATGCTTCTTCACTCCCCAACCTTTTGAACCAGGATATAAGGAGTAGATGGTGATCAGTGCAAGAGTCTCCAAGCAAGGAAAAGATATGGGGAATCAAATTCAAGTTTATTATTTGCTTAAAGTCCTACCCTAGCCCCCCCCTCCTTGTGCCTGCAGAGGCAGCTGTGGCTCAGTGGGTTAAGAGCACTGGACCTGGAGTCAGGAAGATCTGAGTTCAAATCCAGCCACAGTCATTTCATAGTGGTGGCAAGTCACTTAACTTCTGTATGCCTAGGAGGCAGCTAGGTAGCTCAGTGAATAGAGTGCTAGGTCTGGAATCAAGAAGACCTGAATTCAAATCTGGCCTCAGACACTTCCTAGCTGTGAGAACCTGGGCAAGTCACTTAACCTCTGATTACCTGACAAAAAGGATCCACTGGAGAAGGAAATGACAAACCCCTCCAGTATCCTTACCGAGAAAATTCCATGGATAGCTGTGGACCATAGGGTCAAAGAGTCAGGCATGACATAACAATAACAGCTGACCCCCTGTGACTCAACTGGGGTGGGGTGAAAGTCACCTGGTAGGAAAGCCAGGGAAGACAGTGGGTGTCTGACGTCCTGCCAGCTAGACCTCTATACCCCAACATCATTATTCTACTGGCTCCTCAGAGGGGGCTGGATGCTATCAAGCATCGAAATTCTGCAGGCAGAAGCAGAGGTTGTCATAGGATCAGCCATAACTGATCCTAAGGGTGGGGTAGCACAGGGACCAAAGTGAGAGGAGGGGGTGTTTGAAGAACCTGAAGACTCCATATGTCAAGAGATTTTGCTAAAAGGCAACCTCAGGAAGCTGGGACCTCCTCAGGAAAGAGATTATTGTAGTGATCCAGATTGGAAACCCCCATCTACCCAGTGCTACCCTAGATCTGCTTTGTTGCAACTCTGATAGTCTGACCTTTTCTATGTTTGAGGTGGGGAGGAGGTAGAGACTTCCTCTTTCTCAGCCTCCCGAAGTCCATTCCCCTCTAGCCCTGCCCCTCCTACCCCCACCCCCAGCCAAACCACCTTAATCACCCTTGTTCCTCTTTGCTGGGTTGTGGGAGCTGGTTCTCCTTTCATGGGGAAGAAGGGGTTGGTGAGTTACCTGGTTGAAGCCCTGACCTTGGGGAAGAAGCTGCTGAGTTAATACCCACTGTTCTGCTGGCCCAAAAATCTGGGGGGGAGGAAGGACCTAGCACTTACCCCACAGAGAAACTGAACTGTGACAGAAGAGGTTTGTGCTTCTTTTGAAGAGTTTTAAAGTATAAATTCAGATGAGTTCCCTGCCCCATTTCTACCCTCCAGTGAATATCTGAGCTCTTGGAAGTAAGATAGATGGACTCAGAGAGGCTAGAGACCAAGGGACTCCTTCTCTTCTGGAATTCCCCATTGTCCCAATGGCTCAAAGCCTTAGCCTTTTCTTCCCCCTCTTTCCCTGAGCACATCAGCCTGAGGAGGTGGGAAATGGAAGGATTCAGTTCTGCTCTTATAGTAAGCAGGCATCTATCTGTAAATTGAATATATCCTGAGAAAATGTACTTTTCAAATGCTGGAGAAGAATCAGCCTTAGATTTGGAGTCAAAATTGGATCTGGATTAGACATATAATACCTGTGCAAGTTAGCAGTAAGCTTCAGTTTTCTCAAAAATGAGAGAATAATATTTGCTCTACCTACTTCTCAGTCAGTATGTCAGTCAACATTCACTAAGTGCCTATTATGTGCCAAGCACTATATCAAGCACTAAAGACACAAAAACAAATAAATAAACAAACAAACAAACAAATAAATAAATGAAGGCTACTCCCTGATCTCAAGGAGCTTACAGTCTAAGTGGGAGACAACATGCAAATAACTATGTAAAAGAAGCTTTACACAATACAGGAAAAACTGGAAAAAAATCAACAGGGAGAAGGCACTAGAATGAAGAGAAGTTGGAGGTCTTCCTGTAGGTGGTGAGAGTTTGGCTGGGACCTAAAGGAAAGCAGGAAAGCCATGATTACTGATGAAGGAAAGACTATTCCAGGCATGGTGGAGAGCTAGTGAAAATGTCTGGAGCAGGAAGAAGACAGTCTACTTTGAGAAACTGCAAAGAGTCCAGTGTCACTGAGAGTATCTGGAGGGGAGATATAAGGTACAAAAAGACTTCAAGGGGTGGAGTATCTATGTTATGAAGGGCTTTGACTGCCAAAACAGGGCATTTTATAGTTGATTCTGGAGCTAGGTAGAGGGTCGCTGGAGTTTATTGAGTAGTGAGGTGATAGGATCATTAGGAAGAAACTTTTGTAATTCTTAAAGTTGATATAGAAATGCTGGTTATTAGTAATATAAATGGTGTTGAAACACCTTTTGTGCCTGAGGGATGGATGTTCCCTCAGTCTGGAGGTTGGAGAAGGGGGCATGGGGAATTAGGGGAGGGTGGTCCTTAGGGTCAAAGAGTGAAAGTCAGCAGATCAGGGCCTGAGGCTGAATCTACAAGAGACTGGGGGAGGAATACCTCTAAGAAGTTGGGACTATTTCTAATTAAGGGAGGGGTCAGAGCCTAGAGATCAACAAATAACAAAACAAAAGCCAAGAAGGTCAAAAGGAGAGGTTACTCCTGGGGGGTTAGTTCACTTTAGCCTTCTTGACAAGAAAAGCTCTTTCCTAACCTCACCTCAGATGACCTCTTTTATTTGCCTTTTAAAATCCTTTAATAAACCTACCTTCCCACGGCTTATTACGTGTACAGGGCTCTTCTTCACCTACTTTACATTCCAGACAAATTGACCTGCTTTCTTTTCTCTATATAAGCTATTCTATCTCCCTCAGTAATGATTGTCTCCCCTTTGCTTCTACCATATACTGCCCCCCTCACCTCCACTCAACTTCCTTCAAGACCCAGTTCACATTCCATGTCTATCCTAAACCCCCTAGAATTATCTCTTAGAAATTATTTTGTATTTCCTTTTCCTTTTCTCTCCTTCCCTCCCTCCTTTCTCCTTCCTTCCTTCCTTTCTTTTTCTTTCCTTCTTTCCTTCTTTCTTTCTTTCTTCCTTCCTTCCTTCCTTCCTTCCTTCCTTCCTTCCTTCCTTCCTTC
>NC_058131.1:266482854-266493750 GCF_016433145.1 Gracilinanus agilis | reverse complement strand
TTTCTTTCTTTCTTTCTTTCTTTCTTTCTTTCTTTCTTTCTTTCTTTCTTTCTTTCTTTCTTTCTTTCTTTCTTTCTTTCTTTCTTTCTTTCTTCCTCACTTCCTTCCTTCCTTCCTTTTCTTCTTTCCCCTTACTTTCTGTCTTAGTATCGATTCTAAGAAAGAAGAGTTGGAAGAGCTAGGCAATTGGGGCTAAATGACTTATCTAGGGTCACACATCTAAGAAATGTCTGAGGTCAAATTTGAAATCAGATCCTCTTGATTTCCAGGATTGGTGCTCTAATCCACTGTACCTCCTACATACTCCCTTATTTTTTGTATTTATACTTTATATAAGGGGGCAGCTAAGTGACTAGTCCCTGTGACTCTGGACAGTCACTTAACCTCTCCTCAGGCTCAAGTTCATCATCTGTAAAAGTGAGGATAATAATAACACCTCCTACACAGACTTATTATGAGGATTAAATGAGATCAGTACTGTATGTAAAACACTTTTCCAAACCTTAAAATGATACTAATTGTTTTATGTTGAATTTTCACACACACATTTGTGTATATATATATATACATATATATATATATATATATATATCTTTTTTTTTCTCTGAATAGGATGTAAGCAACTTGAAGTCAGAGATCACTCTGGATTTTGTCTATCCCTTCCAGAGACTAGAACAGTGACTGGCACATCATAGATGAAATGCTTGTTAAATAGGGGAAATAATTGCTTCAGGAAAGTACCTCCCCCTACTGGTGGTCCATCCTTTTCTTCCAGGCTGAAATCTTAATGAAGGAGCAGGGATCCAGAGTCTCTTGAATTCTTGTAATGGTATAATGATGCCCAAGTGACCAGAAAGTCACCCTTACCACATAGGGAATTACCATCCACCTGGTTATAAAGTAACCAATAGCACAGCCTAGGAAGTAAACAATTTGAGAAATCCCTTGGTGTGACCTTCCGATTCAGGAGGTAACCAATATGTCCCTCCCAAGGCAAAAGTCAGTCATAGATGTTAAACTCTTCTCCATAAATTCTAAACTCTGATCTTAATCCCTGGCATCCTGGCCTTGTCCTGGTTAAGGCCAAACGCTGCCACTCCAGTCCTTCAGTTTGAATGTTCTCTCATTTCATTGGGATACCTTAGATTCATTCTACCATGCATCTTAGATGACAAATGAGCTGCTTCTGGAATTTATGGAGGAAAAAAGAAATATCTAGAAATTGTCCCCATGCTATCACACACAGATGACTAAAAGTGTTTAACAGTTAGAAAGTTCTCAGTAACTTTGGTACAACACCAGGATTGAAGCTTCTAGCAGGCATCTTCAAAACATCCTGACTTGGGTTCCTCCCCAGCAGAGTACCTTGGTCATAGTTCATCATTCATTCCATGGTACAAAACTGGTATAATTCATAGAATTTAAACTTGGAACATGTCATGGAAACCATTCATTCCAAACTCATTTTTTGGTATGTAATAGGTACGTAATCTGAGATAGGAAGGGCAAGTGGCTTGCTCAGTCAGTCACAGAGAGAGTAGAGCAGAGGCTCAAATCCATATTTTCCAGCTCATAATCCAGAATTCTTATATTAACTACACTCTGTGCCTTTCAGACTATCAGGAAACTTTGAAATATCTGGTGGGCTTTTGGCACTCTACCTATAAAATCCCAGCTATGATTTTCTTCTTTTGATTCTGTCTATCTCAGCCAGGAAACCTCACATCAGATACTATCACAGATAGCACTTCCTATCATCAAGAAAAGAAATAAGCCAAACAGTTCACCACAAATGTTCCCAAGATGCCCAGATCCTTCATACCAATTCAATTTAGTAACCATTTAAAAAATCCCATTTTTTGAGAATTAAAAGAATTTATAAAGTATGTTAAGTTAGCAACTGTTCATTTATTGAACACCTACTCTGTTCTATGCAGGATACTTCATCAGGCACTGGGGAGAGAAAAATCAAGATAGAACAATTTTCATTTTCAAGGAACTTTATACTTGGATCTGAGAAAAACTGAGGAATCAGAGGGTACTAACAACTGGTAGGGTGGGATTAGGAGAGTAGGGGAAAGGGATGAGGGGGGAGGCTTTATAGAGAAGACAGCATACAAGTTGAGCCTTTAAGGCAAAAGATTCTGATAGGAGTTCAGAAAGGACTGTATTCCAGGAATGAATAACAGTTTATATAAATCCCTGGAGATAGGAGATGGAATTACTAACTCAACTACTAATAAAATAACTTGAAGTATAGAGTTCATGAAAGGGAATAGTATGAGAGAAAGTTGAAAATGTACATGGGGGCCAGATTGTGAAGGGTGTTAAAGGCCAAAGCTAAGGAGTTTGTATTATACAGGTAATGTGGGAACTACTGAAAGTTCTTTTTCAGTGGGGGAACCTTTGCTTTTAGAGAGATGCTTTTGGCTGCTGTATGGAAGATGGATTGGTTGGGGGAGAAAAACAAATCAGGTAGGCCAATTAGATTGGAAATTATTATAGTAGTCTGTAAGGTAAGAAATGATAGGGTTTGAACCAAAATAATGAGTGGGAAAAAAAGGTAGAACTGAGACCTCTGGAGAAAGATCTGATAAGACTAAGCCATTGATTGGATATGGGGAATCAGGGAGAGGAATAAAGAATGATTCTGAATCTATAAACTTGGGTGACAGGGAAGATGGCATCTCCCTAGGGTAGTTTGGAGGTCAGATTTAAGGGAATGAATGATGATTCTGTTTTGGATATGACTGTATAACATCCAGGAAGAGATATACTGCAAGTATTTAGGTGATGGTGAACGATTATCTTAAGTAGTACCTCCTCTGGAGCCATTCCCTCAATATGCACTCAGACTCTGATTCTGTGTTCCCAGAAAATTGACTGACTTACTACTCAGGGTTCTAGGGGAAACCTCAAGAGTTGGGGTTTCTATTATTATTATTATTTTCTATTATTCTATTATTTTCATTAGACCCCACTGGTGTATGTCTCATTAACAATTAGCCAGTCAAATTTAATTACATTTTAGAAAGTCATTCTGAAGTATCCAACTTCTACTTGTACCCTCAGTCTTATTCCAGAAGCTTATCTTATTATTTCTCTCTCATTCCTGTCTTCTCTCCACCCCACCCCCACTTTCTCTCAAAGTAGGAGGCTAAAAGAAAGGGAGTGGAAGAGGCATTTAGAAACAAAGAGCTCTGGAATAGCCACTGAGTGAAGTGGAATAGATCAAGGAAGAAGAAAGAATGCTTGTGCACCAGTGAGGGCTAAGTTGAAATTAGATGGCATTAATTTTTCAGTGGCCCCAGCTTTCACAGTGGTATGACTTTCTCAACAGCCATTCAGTAGCTCAGGAATACAAACAGGGAAGGCAAATGGAGGGAGTGGTTAAGGTTGAAAATGGGCACAGAGAAAATTGTGATAGGACAAGAAGACAAGGGAGTCAAGAGTGAAGGGCAGGACAGCGCTAGATACCTGGGTGGATTGAGAGCTAGACCTGGAGAGAGGAGGGTCCTGGGTTCAAGCATGGCCTCAGACACTTTCTAGCTATGTGACAGTGGGCAAATCAAGAAGGGATGTGGGATGTAGGAACTAGAGGTGCAATGAGGATGAAGCATAGGATTAGAGAGGGCAAGGGAGAAATAAACAGGAGGTTAAGAGCAGAACATGGGGTTAAGTAACAGTAAAGAAGACTTTCTCATGAAGAGCTCTCTCATTCAGTAAGACTGAATAGACAGACTGCAGTCAAAAGTCATTGGCTTTCCCTTCTTCCTCCATGTGAACCTGACCTGGGACCTTGGAGATCTGTAGCCCTGAGCCTGACCTCCTCTCTGCAGAACTCATTGGGTGACAGGGCAAAGACCAAGGAATGATGAAGGGGCTCACCAGGGACAGTAGAAGCTGGGAGAACAAGCAAAAAATTAACTGAATCGCCTCATAGTCAAAATTTTGCTGAAATTTATATCTCAACTTGTCTCTCTACATGAGATAGAGAAGGAAGTCAGTACAATTAAAGGTGAGAAATGGACATTTGGGGACAGGAAAGAGGATATGGGGGAAATCTGGGATACCACTTTGCTACTTCTTCTTTTTTTGATGCCAATTTCAGTCCCATTGCTTTGGAAAAGGATGGAATTTTAATCCAAGGATAGAATTCTGAAAGGACAAACAAACCTTTAAAGAAGGAAGAATGGTAGCCTGTCCTTTTTTTTTTTAATCTTTTTATTTATTGAGAAAAAAGCAGAGGACCTAGGAATCAGCCAATCAAACTTTTTTTTTTAAACCCTTACCTTCTGTCTTAGAATCAGTATATGCATGGTTCCAAGACAGAAGAGTGGTAAGGGCTAGGCAATGGGAGTTAAGTGACTTTATTGAGGGTTGTATAACTAAGGGAAGTATCTGAGACTAGATTTGAACTCAGGACCTCCTTTCTCTAGACCTGCTTCTCAATCCATTGAGCCACCCAGCTACCTCCCCAATCAAACATTTCTTAAGCTCCTATTATTAGCACACAGGACCTGTGCTAAATGCAGAGGGTACAGAGTCTTTGCTGTAGAGCTCACAGTCTAATGGGGAAGAAAACTTACAATTAATTATGTACAAACAATTGTGAAACAAGATAAATAGGAAATAATCAACAGAGGGTAGACACTAACTAGAATTAAGGTGGTTTGGAAAAGGCTTCCTGCAGAAGCTGGGATTGAAGGAAACCAGCAGTCAAGAGGCAGAGAAGAGGAGGGAGATCATTCCAGGCATGGGGGCACAGCTGGTGAAAATGCCTGGAGTCAGGAGAATACCAAATCCGTTGGCAGGTGGAAGAAGGTTCTGGGGGGGTAGATTCTCCATTGTAGGAAACAACATTGCCCTGCATCTCTAGCCTACTGTCATGTTTCTTTAGCCTGGGTTGTCTAGGAGGAAGAGACAAGCAAGAGTATTTCATCTAGAGGACCTTGTTTTATACAGCAGTCAGATTCCAGAAAAGTTTGTGCATGAATCAAATTTGGGTATATCAAATCCTATTTTGAATATACCAGGAAAGCTGATTATGGACATTGAATCCTCTCCCAGTGCTGATTAATTGTTCTTACAAATTCACAATTTTGTATATTGGATTTTTCTAAAACAGGACCCACCCCTGGCATCAAGAGATTAAATGGCCCAGTCCATGGGAAACATTTGAAAGACAGAATTGTCAGCCAGAGCCCACATCAGAGATGGGATCTGGAGGGAGCAAAGGTCAAATCTCTCCTCACCCCCACCCCTAAGGGCCCAGCTCCTTAGCCTAGTGTCTGGCTTGTCCCCCACCCTTCCCCTTGGGAAAAATCACTGCCCCAGAGTCGCCAGTTTTGCTATGAGACAGGAAAACATGTGACAGGAAGGGAGCTACCCCCCCATCAGGCCATTCCTGAGCAGCCCCCCTACAGCCAGGACCAGATGCAACCACTGTGACCTCCTGCCCCCTCCCACCCCCATCTGTTCAGGAAAGCTTCAGATAGGGGGGCAGGGAGGAGAGGTACACATCTCCCTGCTTATGGGCTCTTGAGACCACCCCTTTTCTTCCCCAAGACTTCACAATCCTCCCACAGCATTCTATCCCTTAACACCAGGCCCGGGAGATATCTGAGCCCCAACCTACCCCTTGCTCCCACCCCTCTCAACTCTCTGCTTTTGCTGAAGCTCTGTGACCTCTGCTAGCCCCACTACCCCTTGGGGTCACCAAACCAGCTCGGATCCCTCCCCCAGAGCAGCCACTGCAGCTGAGCTCCTCCAGGCCTCTGAGAGCTGCCAGAAGAGACCTCTCCCTTCCCTGGCCTGTGTTCTCGGTGGCCTCCTGGGAGCTGAGTGATTTATTCCGCCCTGAGCCCAGCAAAGCCTGTGAGAGGAAGGAGCTAAATAAAGAAAGGAGAGCTGAAGAGGCCTGTGGGGAGGGTGGGGGAGAACTAGGAGATGGGGTCTTCTCCAGGGGGACGAGGGGGGAGATCTAGGATCACACGTCAGGGAGGAATCCTTACCCTAGGGTCCCCTCTGGACAAAGAAGCCCCAGGTCCAACTACCTCCTGAGAACAAAGGGTAAGGCTCTGTCCATGGGTTGAGCAGACCACATGGGTAGTGTGAACCCCAGAGGACAGAGAGGGAGGGAAGCTGAACAAGTTGGCAGGAGCAAGGCGGGAGGAAGGGTGGAAAAGGGAGAGAAGGAGGCATTGCTCAGAGCTGAGATGGATAGGTAAGGGCCAAGCATGAAGGGAGGGCAAGGCCAGAGGAAGGAGAAAGAGAGACTGGCTGAGAATCCGTGGGAGATACAGGCAGGGATGAAGAGAGAAAGGAGAAGCAAGGCTTCCTTTGCACAAACAATTCAGTGCAGGAAATGGGGTGCGGAGGGAGGAAAGGTGGGGAACAGGGTCAGTGCCTGAGGACAGGCAGGGGAGAACTTCCTGGCGGATGCTAGGGTCAGGCAGGAGGGGGGAGGAAATGGCCAAGACAGCTGCTGAACATCTGGTATGGAAGAGAATTACCCAGAGCCCTGAGGACAGCTGAACAGCCAGGGAGTCCGGGGTTCAGGGGGAGGGATGGTTACCGCCAACGCCTGGCTTCCTGTGCAGCTCATGTTATGTTTACCTCCATCTCTTTGTCTCCCTTTACCCCCCAAATTAGCTTAACTTCCTTTTCTTGCTAGCTTGAAGCTGGACCAAGGGATATACTGGGCTCCTTGGGCAGAGCCAGCAGCAGATTGTGTCAGGTCGGGCTGAACCTAGAGACACCTGAGTTTGGGGCAGGACTGAGAATATGCCTACATAATTGTCCCCTTACCTCCACCCCTAGACAGGCAGGAAACTGGAAGCTGGAATCTGCTCCTACCAAGCAGTTCCAAGCTAAGAATAAATCTTTCACCCACATGTTAAAAGCCCTCCAACCTCAGGCCTCAACCTGCCCTGTATTTAGCAAATGGCCAAACTGGCCACACCTTCTGCCTGACCCTGCTCTTAGGATAAGAGATAACCATGGAGGAAAGTCAGCTCTCCCCCTGCTAATCCCAGCTCCCTCAAGCACACTGACCTTCCTTCCCCTCTGGGTTCCATCCTCTAAGGAAAAGGATGAAAGTCTAGTTGTCTCTCCCCTTGTTTCATTCAAGGGGAGTTGGTAACTGCTCCTACCAAGTAATTCCAGGCTAAGAATAAACCTTCATCCACATGTGAAGAACCCTTCAACCTCAGGCCTCAACCTGCCCTGTATTTAGCAAGAGGCTAAACTGACCACACCTTCTGTTTGGCCTTGCTTTGAGGAAAAGAGATATCCATGGAGGGTCAGCTGTCCTAGTAATCCCATGTACCCTTCCATCCTCTTTGGAAAAGTATGAGACTCCAGTTACCCTTACTTTGTACACAAACACACACATACACACTAACAGAGCTTTCTACAGTTTATAATAAGCAGGCTCTTTTCAGAACCTGTCTTTTTTTCCCCTCCTCTAAACCCTTTTCTTCTGTCTTAGAATCAAAACTGTGTACTAAGGCAGAAGAGCAATAAGGGTTAGGCTTTGTGCCCTTTGACCCAACCATACCACTGCTGGGTTTATACCCCAAAGAGATAATAAGGGAAATGATTTGTACAAAAATATTTATAGCTGTGCTCTTTGTGGTGACAAAAAATTGGAAAACGAGGGAATGTCCTTCGATTGGGGAATGGCTAAACAAACTGTGGTATCTGTTGGTGATGGAATACTATTATGCTAAAAGAAATAATGAACTGGAGGAATTCCATGCGAACTGGAATGACCTCCAGGAATTGACGAAGAATGAAAGGAGCAGAACCAGGAGAACATTGTACACAAAGACGGATACACTGTGGTATAACCCAACATAACGGACTTCTCTACTAGCAGCAATGCAATGATCCAGGACAATTCTGAGGGACTGATGAGAAAGAACACTATCCACATCTAGAGAAAGAATGGTGGGAGTAGAAAAATATATGATTAATCACATGGGTCAATGGGGATATGATTGAGAACATAGACTCTAAACGATCACCCTAGTGCAAATATTAATAATATGGAAATAGGTCTTGATCAATGACACATGTAAAATCCAGTGGAATTGCTCGTTGGCTAAGGGAAGAGGGGTGGAGGAGGGGAAGGAAAGAACATGAATCATGTAAACATGGAAAATATTCTAAATTAATTAAATAAACTTAAATTTAAAAAAATAAGGGCTAAGCTTTGGCGATTAAGTGACTTGCCCAGAGTCACATAGCTAGGAAGTATCTAAGGGCAAATTTGAATCCAGGACCTTTCATCTCTAGACTTGACTCTCAATACATCTAGCCACTCCTGTCCTTTTTTTTTCTTTTTTTTTTTTTTCCCTAACACTTACCTTCTTAGTATCAATTAGAATAGAAGAGCTATAAGGGCTAGGCAATTGGGGATAAACTGCTTGTTCACAGTCACATAGCTAGGAAGTATGTAAGGACAAAATTGGATCCAGGTCCTTTAGACTCCAGGCCTGGGACTCTATGTATTGTGCTCCCCCCCCCCCAAATTATCCTTTTAAGGACATTGCTATTGAGATAATTCTTGACCACTCCTCACACATTCAAACTCCAAGAGCTACAAAGTACTGGGAACTGACTAGAACCAACTAAAGAGATGTGAGTTCTGACAATGACTATCTCACACCTGGAGGGTTCTAAACGGGACAGAGCCACTAGATTTGTTTTAGAATAGCTGGGATTTATAGAGTGCTCAATGTATCTGAAAGAGATTTAGGCTGAGCATTATCTCAGGCATCTCACAGAACCCCTAAGTAGCCTGTGGGTAGGTGTTGATGGAGGAGAGAAGGCATGATTCAAAGTGGGAAATGGAATGTTGAGGGCCAGTAGTTTCTGCCCTGTGTTTCATATTTACACTACCTGTATTTTGTACTAACAACTCTGTGTATGTATTGGCCCCTCAAAAGTTCTTTAAGGCCAGGGATTGTTTTATTTTTGGTCTTTGTATCCCTCACAGTTAAGCCCTGTGCCTACATTTGTAGTTGTTTGGTTATGTCTGATTCTTTATGATCCCATTTGATGTTTTCTTGGCAAAGATATTGGAGAGGTTTGCCATTTCCTTCTCTGGCTTATTTTATAGCCAGGCACATAGTAGGTGCTTAATAAATACTGTTGAATTTAATGAATGTGGATTTCATGTCTATAGTACTATTGTGATGAGATAACAGACCTTCCTTCTCTGTTTCATCTTATTTGAGCCTCTCAGCAACACTACAAGGCACTACAAGCATGATTGTTTCTATTTACAGAAGAGGAAATTCAAATTCAGAGAAGTGACTTACCTATTGTCATACTGCTAGTGGAGGCTAGAGACAAGAATGGAACTCTTTTCTACATACTACACTCTCTCAGAAACAATAGAAATGCTGATGCTGAGTTCTACAGGGTACCTAAAATATGCCAGGAATGACCTAGCTGCTGTGCTTAGAATACCACAGGGAAGTCCCTGGTGAGATTGCTCACTCATTCAGTCTTCAGAGAAGTCCCCAGTCAGGATCCTTAGCCTCTTAGATCCCAATGATCTTAGGAATCCAAGGAGGGTAAAATCAGGCTGGCCTGGCCATGAGAATAGGAGCAGAGGGGCAGTTAGGTGGCTCAGTGGATAGAGTCAGGCCTGGAAATGGGAGGTTCTGGGTTCAAACATGGCCTCAGACACTTCCTAGCTGTATGACCCTGGGCAGATCACTTAACTCTATCTAGCCCTTATTACTCATCTGCCTTGGAAATGATTCTTAATGTCCATTCTAAGACAGATGATAAAGGGTGTGTGTGTGTGTGTGTGTGTGTGTGTGTGTGTGTGTGTGTGTGTTTGGAAGAAAGAAAGAAAGAGAAAGAAAGAAAGAAAAAGGAAGGAAGGAAGGAAGGAAGGAAGGAAGGAAGGAAGGAAGGAAGGAAGGAAGGAAGGAAGCAGGTTAGCCTGCTTTTCTATGTAGGGACAGCAAGAGAAGCTGAGAAGACTCTTAAGTTTTGATCATTCGTGACCTGCAGGATGTTCCTGGTCCTGTTCCCTGGCTCTCCCCTATCCTGAGAATTCTCTCTCCCCTCCTTGATGTTTCAAGAACTCCTGATAGCACCTCCCCCACCCCCTCCTTCACAGCTGCCCCTAGCATAAGGGTCACCCCTAGCTCAAGGGTCACTAATCAATCACCACCTAGCCACACAAGCAGGGCCACTCTAGGCAGGTCGAAAACTCATGTGGGGAAGGAAATTGGGAGAAGGAGGAGGACTGAGACAGCTGTATTATCCAAGAGAAGAGCCTGGGGTCTGGTTTATGACAGAGGCACACACACCCTTCTGACACCAGATTTCAAATCCAGATGCAGAAGCCATTCCATGAGTCCTGGATATATCCAGTCCAGCCTTTCCAGCCCTTGCTCCTCGGGAGATGGCTACCTGAGAGATCAGATCCTGGATCTGATTGCCTCGAAAAGGTCAGACAAAAAGTGCGTCCTGGATTTCCCTCAGGCCAACTTCTCCCGCAGTCCCGCTGGGTCACTGGCGAGCCAAAGGGGCTGGGCCATAATCGTTTGTCTACTCGAATGGCATCTGGGGCGGGTAGGGGAAGGAAGCTCTTGGTGAAAGCATGAAGGTCAGAATGTCTTTTCCCCTTCGTTTGCTCAGATTTCCTCTTCCCCAGAGTCTGACACTTTCACCACTTTAAGCCCGGGTCGGGACCCAGGAAACTAGGCAAGGGTATGTGTGTGTATGTGGTGTGTATGTGATGTGATGTGATGTGATGTGATGTGATGTGTGTGTGTGTGTGTGTGTGTGTGTGTGAGAGAGAGAGAGAGAGAGAGAGAGAGAGAGAGAGAGAGAGAGAGAGAGAGAGAGAGAGAGAGAGAGAGAGTC
>NC_058131.1:266468517-266479929 GCF_016433145.1 Gracilinanus agilis | reverse complement strand
GTGTGTTGTGTGTGTGAGAGAGAGAGAGAGAGAGAGAGAGAGAGAGAGAGAGAGAGAGAGAGAGAGAGAGAGAGAGAGAGAGAGTCGGGTATCGGGAAGAGAGAAAAGCAAATAGAAATGCAGAATTTGAGTTTCAGAGGCAGAAATGAGAACACCCAGAGACGGATGGTGGAGTTCTGATTTGGATTTGCCCTTGATCGAAAGGTCTTAATCTTACCTCCTGATGCTGGAGCGCTAATACCAAACCCATATCCTGCAACACTTCTCTCCATGCCGCACCCCCAGCGCTACCTACCTGGCTTTGCCAGGTTGGGGCCATAGCAACTGCCACAGCTGTTTCCAAAGCCTCAAGTTCAGGCTGTCAATCTTCCCACCAGCGCCAAGCATATATAGATAGGAAGCGCCATATTGTTTGCTAAACCAAAGAATTAACCGAGATCTCCCTTAGCAGTTTCCACAACAGTAAGAACTTAGCAATTTGTCTGAGGTAGTGGGAACCCAGGACACACTGACGCGGAGCTATTAGACAATGGGGTAAAATTTCAGCACATAGCCAGCCCCTTTTAGTAATGGGCTGTTCACTGCAGGTAGGGAATGGACTATCCTCCCAGAATTCTTTATTGATCACCCAGCCCTAGGGATTGAACTGAATTGATTTCCACCGAAAGTCGATTGGAGTGGGATGTGGTGTGGGGGAAGAAAAGCTCCTGATACCTATAGCAAAGAAACAAATTTTGAGTTGGAGTTCTCTTCATTTGCCTACTCTCATGATGGAGATGTCCAGAAGTTCCCCCCAGATGGAGATCATGCTTAAATCAGATGAAGGAAATAGAGATATTTATCCTAGAAAAAAAGCAAACTTAGGAAGAAATAGAATTGTACTGTAGAAGAGGAGTTCCATTTCTTCTCATGGGCCCCTAAAGGCAAAACTAGAAACCAAGAGTGGAAGCTGAGAGAAACTGATTTGATAATAACTTTAATACAATAATTTAATAGCATTCATATAGTTGTTATAGCTTTTATATAGCACTTTAAGGTTGTCAAAGTATCTTAAAAATATTATCTAATTACATCCTAATAATAATTATGGGAGGCAGGTACTATAATTATTCCATTTTGCAGTTGAGGAAAAAAGGGAGAGAGAAACAAAGTGACTTGCCCAGGGTCACATCTGACCTCAGGTCTTCTGATTCCAGCTCTACCACTCTTTCCACTCCACCACCTAGCAGTCTCCATCTGAGTTTCATATAAAAAAGAACTTCCTAACAATTAGAGCTGCCCAAAATTTGGATGGGAAAAATGAACTGAGAATGAATTCCTCATCACTAGAGGTATTTAAATAGGCTGGATGACCATTCAGTGATTCTAGTGTTCAGATATAAATTGAGCCAGATAATTTTAGATGTACCACTTAGCACTTGTATGATCTTGGGCAAGTCAGTTAACAGCTCAGTTTTCTCATCTTGAAAAAGAATGGGTTGTATTAGATCAGAGGTATCAAACATGCAGCCTGCTGTTCAGCATTAGGACTACAACACTCCCTAGTATAGCAGAGCCAGATTAAAGTGTAATTGGGAAATATTTAACCAAATAGATAAAAATATATAGCAAAAGAAAGATAACATTACATTTTAAAACTATGTCCATATGCTGTTCACCCAGGGATCTTTATATATGGATTATCTTTATATATGGATTAGTGGCCCCCTTTCTTTTTGAGCTTGACAACACTGGACTGACTAGATGATCTCCCTTCCAGTTCTAAATCTGTGATCTCAGGATATCTAAGGTAACTTTCAATTCTGGAATTCTTTGATACTATGGCTGACTGATTTTGGAGAAGGGACAGTGGATAGCTTACTCTCAGAGCTCCCTCTCCCTATCCTATCCTGTTAAAGTTGGATCTGGGCATTAGGAAACCCTTGACTCAGGCCTTGGCTTCCTCTCTATAGACTATAAATATCTTTAAGACTCAATTACCTCCTGAACTGCATCACAGTTGACATCCAGCCATTGCCTCCATTTCTGCTCTCCTGTTGGCTTTTTCTCTGTCCCACTGAAACTTTTTTCTGGAGGATAGCAGAGGTTTTTTCAGCTAATAAACATTTAGCAAGCACTGTACCAAATGCTGGGGATACAAAGAAAAGCAAAAGACAGTTCCTATTCTCAAGAACTCATAGTCTAATAAGGGGAGACTTCCTATATATCACACATAAAAACAAAAGCTAAAAAGCATGAGGAGGTGCAAGTAGGAGAAGAGAGTCAGCTCTGGGGCATGATGAAGTCCTGCAGCTGAGGTAAGAAATGATGAAATGATGAGATGACTGCCCTGGGTGTTCTCTAAATGATGGAGGTTGTGGGAAGGAGCTCTCAAATGTCCCAACTACACACACTTCAATCAGAAGAAAAGGAACCCCAAGGGCAAGGAGTATTAATTTCAGGTTTGTACCAATGAGGCATGGCTACATATCTTAAAACAGAGGTATCAATCACTCCCAAATGCTGCCCGAACCAGATTAAAATGTAATTGGCTAAATGATCACTCTAGTGCAAATATTAATAATATGGAAATAGGTCTTGATCAATGACACATGTAAAACCCAGTGGAATTGCTCATTGGCCATGGGAGGGGTGGGAGGAAGGGAGGGAAAGAACATGAATCATGTAGCCATGGAAAATTCTAAATTAATTAATTAAATAAATAAACTTAAATTTTTAAAAATGTAATAGGGAAATATGTAATAAAATAAGTAAAAATGCAATATAGTAGATCCTGATAATTTGTAGTTTTTTAAGTCAATATGTGGCCCAGGGATCCATTTCTATTTTAATTTAATATCACTGATTTAAGGTATACTAATATAATGATTTTTCTACTCATGAGTGACTGGGTACTGTGTAATGATGAATAATCTAGTTTTTTGAGGAGCTAGGAAGGGCTGAAGACTCATTAGTTGCCTACAAATTAGAATGGCCTATGCATAAAGAAGAATGACTCCCATTAGAAGACTTTTTTGCTTCTTTTCCTTCTATGTGGATAGAACTGCTATGAACTACTGAGTAGGAGGAAGGGTAACTACTATCTGTTTGCCATGTGTCCACGAGCACGTGGCACCTTTCTCTTTTGTGTTCATTCTTTTCTTAGGTGAATGAGGTTGCTGAGAGAGGGAAATGCCTCATACTAAACTGAAAATATTGAGGCCATTCAAGAGTTATCTCTTCTCTCTTATGTCACTATGATACTTTCTGCTACTTTCTCCTCCTTCACCTCTGTTTTATTTAAAGAAGTGGCTCTTTTCCTTGCCAAACCTAACTCCATTATTTGCCCAAGGGATCCCCATTCCATCCTTTATTTGCCAACTGAGTTCCCTCTATTATTCTCACTCTCGCTTATCTTCAATTTCTCCCTGTCTACTGGGTGGCTCTCAGCTGCCTATAAGTATGCTCATGTCTCCTTCATAAAAAAACAAAAAACAAACAAACCTTTATTTGATCTGTTTATCCACCCTAGCTATTATCCCTTCATCTTTATTTTCTAGCTAAATTCTGTGAGAAGGCTGTTTCTCTACTTTCTTTCCTCTCATTATTTCCTTAACTCTGCAGACTGGCTTCTAACCTCATCATTCAGTTGAAACTACTTTCTCTGAAGTTTCTAGTGGTCTCCTAATTGTGAAATCTAATGGCTTTTTTCCAGTCTTCATCCTTCTTGATCTCTTTTTGACACTCAATCATTTTCTTCGCCTTTATTTTTCTTTCTACTCTGTCTTAGTTCTCTTCCTTCCTATCTGACCACTCCTCAGTTTCCTTTACTGGATCTTTGTCCAGGTCAAACTGCTACTGAGGGTTTCCCATAGGGTCCTATCCTGGACACTCTTCTTTTCATCTTCTCTATCATTTCATTTGGTGATCTCATGACCTCTCATGGGTTTAATTGTCTATCTTTATGCTGATGAGTCTCAAATCTGCTTATCTGGCACTAACTTCTCTGCTGACCTCCAATGTCACATCTCTATTGCATTTGAATGTCTTAAACTCAGCATGTCCCAAACTGAACTCATTATCTTTTTCCCAAAATGTTCACTACTTAACTTCTCTATTACATTATTATTATCTTCCCAGTCACCTAGGCTTACAACCTCGATGTCATCCTTCCTCTCCCTCTCCCTTCCCTCTCCCTCACTCCCTAATCTGTTTGCTAAGGTCTGTTGATTTGACCTTCATTACATCTTTCATATATACCCCTTCTCTTCTGTGACCCCACTACCACCTAGAATAGATCCTTATTACCTCATGCCTGGCCTATTCCAATAGCCTGGTGGTTGGTCCTCCTGACACAAGTGTTTTCCTATTCTAGATACCTGGCCGCCAAAGTACTAAGTGTCTGACCATGTTACCCTTTCTTACAACTTAATAGTTTTGATGGCTCACCGATGCCTCCAGAATCAAATATAATATCCTTTCTTTGTCATTCAAAGCCCTTTACAACCCACCTTTCCAATCTTGTGCTTTACATCCCTTCACATGTTCTTTGATTCTGTGACACTGACCTCTTTGCTGTTCTTCCACCTACTACTTTATCTCCTGACTCAACATTTTTACTGGCTGTCTCCCAAGCTTAAAATCCTCCCCCTTTATATATCTATATATCATGCGTAAATATTTTTATATATAATATATATCTCATATAAATTTTTGGCTGAGTAATTACTAATCTTACTATATCTTTTTAATAAATGATCTTTTGTAAATGCTAGTAGAGTTATGGGGGAGCATTTATGGAGTGCCTATTATGTGCCAGGCAATGTGCTAGGTGTTGGGGATACAAAGGAAGGCAAAAGTGGGAGGCACTGTGCTAAGAGCTTTATAAGTATTATCTCATTTGATCATCACATAGCTCTGTGAGGTAGGTGCTATTATTATCTTCATCTTACAGTTGAGGAAACTGAAGCAGACAGTGCCTAGGTTCCAACAGCCAGTAAGTGTCTGAGGTCAGATTTTAATTCAGGTCTTCCTGACTCTAGACCTAGTATCCTATCCATTTTATCACCTAGCTGCCTATTCTCTTGGTTGATTGATAATGGAAGGCATATTGGATGGGGGCTTGTCAGTGGCAATGTTAGAAGTTACAACCTATCTGGGCTACAAGAACAACTTTGAAAGGAGCAGTATCAGCTAACTTCTGGGGATTTGGCCTCCTGGTATTATTAGGAGGAATAAGACAGAAGTGATGCTGAACTTCTAGAAATTCTTCATACTTGATATAGTAGAATAACATTCCATTGCATAATTGTTCTGAAATTATATTCATATTCTAATCACCAATCAGTGGAATCTACTTGTTTCTTGTTATTTGATACCACAAAAGTGCTGCTATGAATATTTTTTTTGTCTATGAAACATTTCTTTCTGTCTTTGACTTCTTGGGGGGTATATGCTTAGAAGTGGGATTTCTGAGTCAATGAATATGGGCACTTTAGTCAGTTTTTAAAAAGCATAATTCTAAATGCTTTCCAGAATGGCTAGACCAATTCATGGAGCCACCAATGACTTTACAGCTATATTTTCTAAAAGTAAAAGAAAGACAGGTAGAAAGGTGCCTCTGTGGATAAAGCACCAGGCTTGGAGTCAGGAAGACCTGGATTCAAATCTGACCTCAGATTCTTCCTGCCCATGTGACCTTAGGCAAGTCATTTTACTCTATTTGCCCTGATTCCTCATCTGTACAAATGAGCTGGAGAAGGAAATGGCTAATTACTTCAACAAATTTAACAGAAAACCCCCAAATGGGGTCATGTGAAAAGTCAGACACAACTGAAATGACTAAACAATAACAACAAAGCAATAGGTAAAAAAAACAAGCACTTTGGCCTTCAGGTTAGAAGATCTGAATTTGAATCTTGCCTCTGACATCTATTAGCTGTGTGACCAGGAGAATGCCACATCCCTGAGTCTCAGTTTCCTTATCTAAAAAATGGGAATAATGTATTTATATTAGTACCTCATGGGATTAATGTATCAAATAATAGTGTTATAACTCCTATTTATATGGTACATTAATATTTGCTGATGCACATAGTGTCTAAAAGAGAGGAAGACACCCAAAGCATGTTTTTTAAACCCTTATCTTCCATCTTGGAATCAATAGTCTATTGGTTCTAAGGCAGAAGAGTGGTAAGGGCTAGGCAATGGGTGTTAACTGACTTGCCCAGGATTACACAGCTAGGAAGTGTCTGAGGCCAGATTTGAACCTAGGACCTCCCATCTCTAGGCCTGGCTCTCAATCCACTGAGCAACCCAGCTGCCCCCTCAAAAGCATTAAAAAAAAAAAAAATAAACCCTAGGTTCTTATTGACATCAGGAAAAAAAAAAAGGTGACCACAATTATCAACTGCTGACCTATATGCCTACTTTCCCCTCTATTCAAAATCTTATTGAAGGTCATCTATAATGAAATCGAGGGCATCTTAAATGAGTTTATTAGTAGAGAAAAAGCAAGCTTTTGCAAATAATTTTCTTTTTTCCTTTTTATATTTGATTAAGAAATTTTTTCCATGAATACATGATTCGTGTTCTTTCCCTCCACTTCTCCCACCCTCCTCCCATAGCCAACACACATTGCAAATTATTTTCAATAATGCACCACATCTTTATTATCTCTGATAATAAACATCAGGTAGGGCATAAAACAGGCAGATGTATACTTGCTAAAAATATTAAGAGCCATGAAGAAGCTGAGGATCAAAGAGCTGAGGATGAAGAGGAATTGATTCCCTGTGAATGGTGGGGTCCTCCAGATGCTCCTATTTTCAGATGACTTTGTATCAATTGCATCAAGTCCTAAGATATTATAGAAGCTCCTTAAAGGGATCTGTAATCACCCTAAGCAGTGGTATCAAATTCAATTAAAATTGGATCCCTGCAGGGCCACAGCTTGACTTAGAAAACCACAAATTAATATTATCTATTATATTGTATTTTTATTTATTTTGTTAATTTCCAATTATATTTTAATCTAGTTCAGGCTATACTGGATAGTTGTTGTTTTTTTAACCCTTACCTTCTATCTTGGTACCAATTCATGCAGAAGACTTTCAAGGCCAGTCAACTGGGGTTAAGTGACTTGACCAGACACAGCTAGGACATGTCTGAGGTCAGATTTGAACCCAGATCCTTTTGACTCCAGACATGATGATCTATCCACTTGTGTTACTTAACTGCCTCTCTACTGGAAGTTGGAAAGTCCTTAAGTGTGACATTTTTAATCCAAAGAATTTGGCCTATCCATCTAAACAGGAAAGACCAAATGAATGAAGAAGATCTATTGTTCAGATTTCAGCATTGTCCAACAGTCTGTATAGCTACGACAGACAATAAATATGGACAGTGAGCTAGTCTTAGATTTGAAAAAGAAAAGAAAGTGGGCTAGATTTCCCCCCACCCTGAAATTGCAAAACACTTTTGCTGATCCTAAGCTTCCCCTAACAAGGAAGGCTCATCATTTCAATACAAACATTTTATTGATGCTACGGAATTATAACAAGACCTAGACTACCACTAGCACTAACGTAGTAAATATGAGCATCAAAGCGTGAGCAATGAAAAGGCACATGATGGGCGTGTGAGCAAGTTGTAATCTATATCCATTGAGGAACTGCAAAGAAGAATAGGGCTAGAAACTATCATCAAGGACTCGTGTGACCAAAAGAGAAGAAGGGCTGGACACATGAGAAGAGATGACACCTGGGCAGCCAGAATGCTATACTGGTGCCTGTGGGAGAAGATGAGAAAAACCTTCAGCATTTTGGGTGGATTCTCTGTGGTGAACTTTTGAGAGGGCATGAATGAAAGTCCCACAGGATGGGCAGGTATTGTGATCTACATCTTTGGAGGGAATTCTTGAATCAATGAGATCACAGGAAGATTTGAGTATTTAATGTTTGCAAAGTGCCTTCCTCTCCATGAGATAATGTATATAAGACCCTTTAAAAATCTTTAAGCACTATGTAAATGTTATTTATTTACATAGTTGTGATTATTGTTATCCATACCTTCCCTGGACTCTGATACTCACAGACTGGTATGTATAAAGCCGAGGAGAAAGGAGATGTGGGTAAAAACAGAGCCTGAGATTGAGGAGTTCCTTGTTCCAATTTCCTCTCTCCATTTAGCTCACAGATGCTACCGTAAGGGGAGGGCTGTGGAGAGCAAGAACTGCTCTCCGTTCAGATACTAAGAAGCAGTGGGAAGGGCAACCAACCCTAGCTGTCTTTCTCCAGCCTTTCCCCTCAACCCATCCTACCCACACTTTGCATGTTTTAAATCTGTATTTGTCCACGTGCATGATTTTGGTCCTTTGTGTCTGTTGATATTTGTGGATGTTTGTATGCCTTTCTTTGGGGGTGGGTGGATGAATATGGAGACCGCCTTTCCTTAGGACACAAGGCAGAGAGCACAGGATACCCCTGTAGGGAGAGGGGAGAGAAACTGGTGAATTGGAGCCATTGATTTCCAGACTGTCTGCCATTTAGTCTTCTATAGTAGCCTATAGCTGCCTCCTAGTCCTGGTCCAAGAGACTTCCCTCTTTTCTGAACAGCTGCTCTGGCTTTGTACAGAGGTCAGACTTTTTCCAACTTCCCATGGTATCCCAGTCAGGCTCATGTGCCCACTAATAATTCACATATATGCTCTTCTGTGGACATAAGTATTCACATACATATCACCTGTGAATTCACATGCTTGCATGCACAGATTATAGTATACATACATTCATATATATTCTCAGATAATTCACATGAATACACTTGTGCATACACATGATATAAGCTTGCACATCAGGGTTTGCTGGGCTGGTTTACTCATTCTGTCCCATCACAGTGGCCACAAAGATGAGTAGGAGGATAGTAGGGCCCCAAAATCATGATTTGCTGAGCAGAAAACTCATTCTCACCTGGTGGCAATGCTGACTCATAAAGAAGAGATAGTGTGTGTGAGAGGGAGGGAGGGGGAAGAAGGGAAAGAGAGAGAGAGAGAGAGAGAGAGAGAGAGAGAGAGAGAGAGAGAGAGAGAGAGAGATGAAGCATTCAGAAAATGGAGGCAATCACAAAGTACCAAACACTAAGATAAATTAAGGTAGAGACCAATGTAGAGGCAGAGACAGATTTGAAGGAGTGTAGTTAAAATCAAAGACCCCACAAACTGCTCAGATCCAAATGACAAATGACATATATGTGGCTCTTCTCCCCCTCTGCTCAATAGCTTTTCTGTATGGGGAGGAATAGGCAGGGTAGAAAGTGAGTCTGGGGTAACAAAGGAAAGGATGCTCTAACTCCAAATATATTACCTATTCTCCTCCTCTCTGCCTCTGAGTTCTACTCAGATCTAGGTTATAATTCTCTCAACTCTCTCTAAGTCACTTATGTGGATTAAAAACAGCAACTGTCCCAGTCCTGACCCCAGGGGACCTCATTGAAGACTTCCTCCCTAGCTCCTCTCACAGGCACTCTCTGTTCTTAAATTTAACCAGAGTCCTTGCCTGTTCAGCTGCAGCCTTCCCTGGACCAATTCCCCCACCCAGTCACCCTCTCTCTCTGTCCTCAATCCCTTAGAAAAGACCTGGGGAGGAAGCAGGCTACAGGCCAAAAAGCTAGAGGAATCCCATCGATTTCACTTTGTCGATGATCTTCATTCTGGTTCTCCAAGAGGGGGTGGGGTGGGAAGTGATAAGGAACAACAGAACAGTAAATCCTCCCCTTCCCCCAACTAGAAAGCTTGGTTTATAGGAGGACTCAACCCCTAAGCTCAGAAAAGATTATTTTTTCTGCGACTCTCACCTTAACTGTCTTCCTGTAGGAAAAGAGAAAGAGGGTTGGGGGATGGAGAATTGGGGAGGTCCATAATCTGGAGCTCTTCCTCAGCAAGGGAAAAGAGTATTTCAAAAATCATAGATCTAGGACAAAAGGAACCTTAGAGGCCGTCTAGTCTAGCTCCACTAATTTTATAGTTGAGGAAACTGAGGCCCAAGGAGATTCAAGGTTACACAGCTTTAAAGCTGGCATTTGAACACCACATCTTTCAAGAGCCAAGGCTCTTCCACTGTATCAATATCCCTCCCCATACCCTTTTTTTCTGTAGAGTTATTGGGACCTTTGGAGTGACCAGTCCAAAGCCACTGGAGTCAGATATATATGTATATTTTTTTCTTGATTAAAAATTTTTTTTAATCTAATAAACCCTAACTTCTGTCTTAGAATCAACACTAAGTATTGGTTTCAAGGCAGAATAGCAGTAAGGGCTAAGCAGTGAAAGCTAAGTGACTTGCCCAGGACCATACAGTTAGGAAGTGGCTGAGGTTACATTTGAATTCAAGCTCTCCCATCTCCAGGCCTGGTTCCCTATCCACTGAACCACCTAGCCTCCCAAAGGGGTTCTTCAAGGGCATGTCTCTCAGGGTGCTTGTCCAACCAAGGTAGTTGAGGTCAGAAGTGGCTTAGCTATCTGGATGTAATAGTGATAAGATCATTGATTTAAGGTTGGAAGGAATCTTTCATTCTCATGACTAGAGGTCATCTGGTCCAATCCCTTCATCTGTAAAATGAAGGAAATTCTGTTCCCTTCCCTCCTCCCCCACAGCCTTCTGGGTGGGCTCAAATAGAAAGTTTCAAATGCAAAGCAGCAGTAACATGGTGCAAAGGAAAGAAAAATAGATTTAAAATCAGGAAATTGGAGGATCTGAATTCAAATATTGTCTCTATCATTTACTAGCTGTGTAACCTTGATCATTTAATTTCTCTCAGCTTTAGTTTCCTCAGTCCAGCTCCTAATCTCTGATCCTTCAGGGAGGTTAAGTGATTTGCCCAAAATTACACAGCTAGTAAAGACAGAGCACAAATTTGAATCCAAATTCCCGGTTCTTTCTGTTATATACAGTGTTTGAGGCTTTCCATTAGAGCCCCCTCAGGATGACTGTGGGAGGGAGTAAACCCAAATCCTGGGCGACTTTCTTCCTTCTTGACACCTTAAGCTTCTCTCTCTTCTTCTGCCGCCAGCTAGCCTCCGGTCCAAAGAGGAGAAAAAAATCCAGGCATGCTCATTACCCAAACTGAGCTGCCTTGGAAGCCAATTAGGTTTTTTTCGGCGGGGTGACGGTGGCGGAGGTGAATTGGGGCCCAGCTGGGGAGAGATTTCAGGCTGGGCTGCTCTGACCACACCCCCTCCTTGATCATTTGGGGCCACCTGCTCTCTGCTTGTGTGGGAGCTGGGGAAGTGACCACAGGGGCCAAGCCGTCTGGGAGCAAGTCTGGCTTTGATCTAAGGAGTCACGGCCACCGGAAATGCAGAGCACCCCTTATAGGGGTGCCAATCTCCTCCCCCTCCCCCGCACCAATCCCGGTTTTAAGCGACAGGGATCCTGG